>NC_051040.1:28877662-29050162 GCF_904848185.1 Acanthopagrus latus | reverse complement strand
TGTCTTTGGTCTCCACTGGTCAGTGGAATATCATAGATATATTAATATTAAATACTGTATTGTATTAAATGTATTGTTTTTACTAACTTTGGGGAGGGGGGTGCAGTATAAACTCATGATAACAAAAAGAAACTGTGGTGCAAAGTGTCTTCTTGTATCAGGAAACATTGTCAGGAAACTTAATCACTGCTCTCAGGAAATATCAGAATATTACAGAAATATACTGAAATACATTTTTATGTTGGTTGCATGGTTAAAATGCATGTGCATTGATAACACATTATTTGTGTGTGTGTGTGTGTGCGCGCGCATGTGTGTGTGCGTTCGTGTGTCTGTATGTGTGAGAGAGAAAGAGAGAGCCAGGTTGAAGGACACCTTGCGTGTGTGTGGGTTCACATGGGTTTGTCTGTCTTCCTACTGTGTGTGCACATTTGTATGAATTTAAGTGTAGGTGGATATTACACTGTGTGCGTATCTAGTCATTCTTCTGTGAGTGAGTGTGTATGTCTATGTGTGCATGTGCCTAAATGTCATCCCACCATGTGTATGTGTGTGTGGGTGCGTGTGTGTGTGTGTGTGTGTGTGTGTGTGTGTGTGTGTGTGTGTGTGTGTGTGTTTGTGTTGGCTGTGGCCAGCGGAGATCGATGGTCTGTAAAGTGGATTCCTTATTGGCCTGTTTGCTTTGGCAGCTCTTGAAAGAAGCCCACTGATTACACTCCCAGATGTGTCATACACACACATATGCACACACACCACTGTTCACTGCTGCTTGCTTTCATGTCTGCGTATGTGTATGTTGAGGAGGAGGGGGAACATACATACTTACCATCCTTTAACCTTTTGTGCTTTGGCAGGTTACATCTTCACAAGGACACACTCTCTGGCTGTATCTCTCTCTCTCTCTCTCTCTCTCTCTATCTTTCTCTCACACACACACATGGAGGAACACATAAAAGGTTTGATATATCTTAGTGGTAAATATTGTGACACTGTTTGGTTCATCTCAGGATTTTTGGTGTTTTTGTGGGGATGACATTCTGGATTCTAAAAGACTCTCGCGCGCTTGCTAGCTCTCTTTCCCTCCAGTCAGTCTGATTGAAGTGTGCATCATTGGCAGAATAAATGGTTACTACGGAGGTCTAGAAAGTCTGGAGATGAAAACTGAGATGAAAACAAACGGTTTCTGGATCTTAATGGATTGCACAAACTGTTTGCAGAAGCCTGGGGAAAACTGTAGTTTTTGGTTTAAGCATGATATTAAAGCTGCTTTAACACATCGCATGGATCTCTGACTGTGACTATTCACTATTACAAATCACTCCCAAATCCTAAATCTATTCATTAAGCCTAAGCTAACCTAGGTTAGAGGCTTCATAAGCTTCATAAACTTCATAACTTCTGAACTTTTATTAAATACTTAACTATACTAAGCAATACAGCCACAATACTGTGCACTTGCCATGAGTTAGTGAGATAGACATGTTTCTGTGTGTCGGAATTCAAGTCAATCTCAGTGTACAAAGCACTCACCAGAGAATCTTTCCTCTCTGTAATGTTAGGTTTGTGAAGTAAAATGTAATTTCCCCTCCATTTCCAGTCGACAGTCAACATTACAGAACATAAACACCCAACCATGGAGGTCACATCTGCGGATCACTGCTGCAGTCAGGTTGATAAAAAGGAATGAGAGTGAATTCATGCTTTAATCCCAGGAGTTAAAACATCATCTCTGTCCTCCCATCCCGTCAGTGCACGTCTCCGTATCAGAACAGAATCTGATGTGACTCCGGTCTGACTTTGTATCGACTCCCTCCTCCTTCTCTTCCTCTTGATTGAGAGACCCCATGACTGCAGGAATTACATTTTGTGCGTTTAACTTGATGCAAATTTACTAAAAAAATACGGCCACTTCTTGTATTGTGTGAAATACTTTTGGAGGCATACATGAAACTTGACTACAGTGTGAAATGACAATGGTCCCAGTAGTCATTTTAATTCTTGGTCTATCTTTGGAAGAAATATTGTCAAGAAAAATCCTTCCGATAAAGATGGTATTCCTGACGTTAAATGTGTCATTTTGTGTCCATCCTAGAGTATGTCTTTTCATTAATTTTTTTTTTATTTCAGCTTTTCGGTATGTTCGGGGGGTGAGGGGTATAAGTAGAGTGGTTGTGACAGGATCTATTTGGCTAATGTCGTTAGCATGGAGTCAGTACCTCCTCCTCACATGTCATGTCAGTGTCAATGTAGAGCTGCTCAACTGTTATGGAAGATGGCAAGCTAGACAGGGAGCAAAAGGCTTTGGTGTATGTGTTTAGGAAAGCAAAGGTGTGTGTATTTAGTGACTTCTAAGTGAGTTTGGTGTTTCGTGTGTGTGTGTGTGTGTGTGTGTGTGGCCCAATAAAAGCCTCGCTCCTGACATTTTTACTGCAGGTAAGTGGAGGGTGAATTTATAGTGCTTGTTTAGAGGCCTGAGGAGGCTTGGCCGGCCACGAGCTGGTCACACACACATGCACACACACTTTTCACGCACACCTTTTTTTTTTAAAGTTGACTTTTCCAGCTCTAGTCCGATTCATATTCATGCAGCCTGACAAGTTCTTACGCAGACTGAAACCACACACTCCTACCAGTGGAGTCGTTTCTCCGTTTCTGCTCCATGGTGTCCAAACAGGTTGAGGGATTCAAGTTGATGACTCACAAGCCACACAACAGACTTTAGTTGTTGAGCCAAACAACTTGTAAACTGTACGGTGACACTTAACGTCAAAGCGTTTTCAGGCATCAAGCATGACTTTGGCTTGAAACTCAGCAGCAGAAAAAGGACACACAGAGGTCTGAACAGACAGAAGGAGAGCGAGGATTGGCCTGCAATAGACAGCGCAGACAAATGGCTGTGGAGAGGCCAAAACAAGGAGATGAGAGGAAAGAGGACAGGAGGGCATTCCCAGGTGGCTGCTTGGCTTCCAATACAATTCTCCCAAAAGTTGATGAGGAAATGAAATGGGCTCCCCCCTCCCTTCCGTCCAATACGATTAATTCCCTGTAAGATGCTTGCATTCAGACCCAAGAGAGAGACACGATAATGGAGGATTTATTCGCCTAGAATGAAGAGGATGGTGGAGTAGGGTTGGCTGTTGTATAATGCGTTTCTCTCCACCTCAGCTGACTGTTTGTCTCTCTCTCTCTCTCTGTTTGTCTCTCTGTCTCTCTCTCTCTCTCTCCCTATCTCTCTGTCCACCCCCACTTTCCTGCCTTTGATTCATTCTCATTCTCATCTTGCTGCCTATGGTTACAGTGCAGGATCAAGCATATGTAAAACATCTGATCTTATTGTACAACAGGGGCAAATGTTTGAGATGCTACAGAAGCTGAACCTGCTAGCGATGCCAATGTACAATGCACATCTCCCAGTCTATCCCCTTTGGCTCTGTCTGTGGTGTGATAAGGCCAGCTTAGGGACACATTAGGCAAGGCAGGGCGTTAAGATCCAATAGGATTGTGGAGGATTTCCAGGAACATGAGGCTGTGGCTTTGGGAATCCTCTTCGTTTACCCCCCTGAGAGGAATCCCAGCACGGTACAATATTCATCACCACTGCTCACACAGCATGTCACAGCATGCACCACCTTGTATCTGATCAGCCTAGCAGCCACGGCAGATGGGAAGAGATTAAAATGATCAGCAGACTCCTACGTCAAAGTTAGGTTAAGATATGAAAAAGGAGTTGGGGTTAGGTACTGTTGAGAGTTAGTGGAAGGATATCAGTATACTTCAGCAGAACTGCTTGTGACATGGTCACCCCCCCCCTTCACACACACACACACACACATGTCTGACATCAGAATTATGAAGGATTATGTCAAAAATTTTCTGTAACTTGAAATTGGCAATCCAACATTTGAACCCATTACCTGCAACAATTTGGCCACGTGATTAGAGGTGAGAAAGGAGCTATAACATTTTCGGAAACCTGTCATGGGTAGAACTGTTTGCAACACTGTGAATGCTTTCAGAGAGAGACTGTCTAAAGTGTGACCATTTGTAACGCCTATGGCAACACTTTTGATTTCTGATGTGATCGGACAACGTGTCATATGATCTAGGTCTTTCCCTCTTTGACTCTGCAAATATAACCTGGGTTAGGGGTTAGGGTTTGGGGCAGTGTGTTGGATATGAGCAGCATCCTCCTGTGTGAAAGGAATGTTCCTCGTGGAACCAACAGTCCACCCCAACCTTTTCCAAGACGTTTTGCAGCATTCATCATTCCGATTGCCATGTGATTGTCCGGAGTAAAGCAAACTCATACAGTAGATTTTCTATCCGAACTGGCCCTCCTGGTACCTTAAACATCACACTGCAAAGGGTTGTTGTTGTCAAGGGTTGCTTACTGTAGACATCAACATAGCTCATTTCAGGCATCTGAATGAATGACTAGTTCTGCTTTTTTACATGTAAGGACAGTCTTGTGACATCACAGGATGCCATGCCATGTCACGCTACCGCTGCAATGTTACGTACTATCAAGTGACCCCCTCCCTCCACCACTCAATCCTGGCTTTTACGAGGGTTGGGGTTTGGGGGCAGCCTTGTATATGAATAGGTCTGTTTTGTAAATAACACTAAGGTATTTATTTGTGCTGTGTTGCAACCCCAGTAAACAGTTGACAGCAGCAGTTTAGATTTGGATTGGAGCACTTCCCAGAAAAAATAAGAAGCGAAGGAGCGTGGGGGTTAGACTGAGGCAAGAGATGGACAGTGAGTAAGGAAGTGAGCAAATTCTGCGTGATTGATAAGGGCTCTCTTAACACACACAGACGACGAGGCATGCACACAGTCCGTCTTTCTCACACACATATATATTCACGGGCGGTGACACACACAAACGCTGTAATTGAATATTCTGCAGAAAGCAAACATTCCCCTGTAAACATATCATCTGTCACCTCTATAGCTTAATCCATACCCTTTATGCCAAATGGAGGAACACACGTGCACACACACACACCCCTGCAGCCTGTCAAACAAACAAATGAGGCTGGAGTCCCTGTGAAAGTCATCACCATGACCATCCCAGCTTCATCATCACGTTAGCCTGCTCCATTACACAGCAACATGATCTGGCCTGAAATCAATTAGCTGGCCATGCTAGCACCGTGAAGTGTACACTCCCCAATCTTTGTTTTGGTTTGATGGAAAACAATGTCTAGCGCCCAGAAGGGAGTTTTAGCTGTGTGGGCGCCACGTCTCTGACCAGATGAAAGATGCTTTGTACCCGTTCTGTGATGACTCTGGGTGTAGGAAAATTATGACGCTGACTTTGGCTGTTTAACTGAGCTGTAGTTTTCAGAATGTATCAAACATTAAAAAAAAAAAAAAAAGTTTAACAAATGGATTTTATTCATTAAGTTGATAAAGTGCCTAGTATGATGTCATATCATCAACAGACAACATTAAAAAATAGTTGTCAGGTAGCCATTGAGCTGTAAATGTTGAACCCTGTAGATTTCTGTACCAAATGAAATAAAAGAGGGGCTGAGTTTCATCTTCAGGAAACACAGAATAATTTTGCCATGCCACTTTCTGGTGTGACCAGGCAATAACACACGATTGGATCACAGTTATATCAAGCAAATGACAGACATCTCCATCTATTTCATAGCTTTAATTAACTGAAGCCACTGCTTAGTTTTTCAGTCAGATGTCAGCCGTCAGCCCCTTTTTAGTCTCTTAGCGCACCAGACCTAGCTACCCATAGACATATGCTCATGTGATTCTCAAACTGTGGTTAGAACGCAGAGGTGTGCTGTGTGAAGCAGTGTTGAACCTACCAAATATGCATACTTTTACCTGAAAAGAATTCAACTTCATGTGAACAAAAACACACTACACTCTCCCGGAGCATACATACGTCATTTACAGCTCAAGTACAAATATAGTTCATACATGAAGGCTGTCAGTGCATGCCAGCTCATTTGTCAGCAAACAAACCCTTTCAGGGGTCTGCTTAGTGTTAAATCTATGGCCCTTTTGCAATCAGGGTCCCCTTCAGCTCATTATTAATGCCCTCTGGAAACCAACAACAGGACCAGGCAGAGGTCTTTTGCAAAGCAACTTTAATTTCCTTTTTCATTTCACCTCCACACCCTCTTTTCCTGTGACATTCATTGGTGCAGCAGCACCATCAAAAGACGTCTAGAGCCAGGGACAATACATGCCAGTGTAACAGGCTGTCCGCTGATTTGATCTGAAATGGCTAAGAAGACCTACCGTGTGTTTTATTGTGTAAGTGCCATTGTAAAAAACAAGCATGTTGATAGAGTAAGTTCCCTAATAACTGTCAGCTGTTTTCTATCAGCATATTGAATTACTTTCCCTTCTGCTACTGTGTAAATGTGCTGTCAGCTTGAATGAGTGACAGTCTTTCTTACGTACTCTGAACTTTTTTTAAATGCGGAAGCATCTCGAATCATCGGCATCAGTTGTACTTACTTGCTTGCCATTTGTTCTGTTTTGGGGGGGCCACTTATTTAAACCAAACAGAACTGAGTGTCTTCCAGTCACCTTTTATTCTCCTGTACCAAGTCTTCTCTGGCCAAACAGGTGTCCTTTATCCAGATGAAAACTAGATTCAAGCAAATTCCGACTGATAAATGATTAGAATGTTACATTTGAAGTGCTGATGTTGGTTGATGCTTGAACTGTTTGACCACACTGTTGCTGCTTGTCAGTATGAGAAAAGTCTTGAGAAACTGTGTGACCAGATAACATGGTCTCGCTCCCAGCTCATCAAATGGAGCAATTTCTCAAGGCTCAGTTTTGCTTATGAATGGCTTTAAGGTCGAAACATATAATGATATATACATGCAACCTCCAATATAAAGCAGACTGTTCAAAAAAAAAACAGACAGGCTATGACATATTATTACTTTTGCACGTTGTGCTTTAAACCTGTTGTTGTATGTAGTTTGATGTGTTGTTGTGTATGTTCGTGCAAGCCCTCTTAGGGTTCATCTTCTCTCAGGTACCCACATCACTGCATGTTTGCACACCACTTGATCTAACAAACCATCATAATCAGCCCCCAAGAAAACACATGGAGACACACACAGCCCATGTGTGTTTACCTGATCTGTGTGTGCAAACAAGAGGATGTATGTGCTGCACCATCAGCGCTGGGTCGTGGCACGCAAGCATATGGCACAAGTATCACTCTGTGGCTATATACTGTAATGAAGGACATGCAAATAGGACACATATGTACGTTTCATGTATAAACAGCCCTCATTATTCTTCAACCATCTTAAAACATTATAAGTGCAGAAATCTTCTGCACTGCTGATGTTAATGTTTTTAAGAGTTTAAAAATGTTCATATTTTCCAGTGAAGAATCTATACACACTATTCTTTCCACTAGCCACATGAGCATTAGTGAGGTCCAACACTGATGTTGGGCAGTAAGGTTTGGCTTGCAGTCCAGTGTTCCAGTTAATTCTAAAATATGTTGAATAAGTCTGGGGTCAGGGCTCTGTGCAGGCCAGACATGTTATTCCACATGAAAGTGAAAAACCTCTTCTTTATGGATCTGTTGGAAGCAGGCTAGTATCAAAACTCATCACTGAATGCCATTGGATCAATATTTCCAGAATTACATAAATAAAAGTCACTCACGAGACACGAGTAATATGCCTGATAATGTAGGATAATTAGTGAATGGGTCATTCCATGCCAGTTCACCCAAAATTCTGAACTTTTCCTGTCCTGTTTTTTTTTCTTTGTACGTGTATTTGAAGTTTCACTAATCACAACTTTAAAAATGAACAACTTAAAAAGTATTTGGATAACAGCTGTAGGGTTTTGCCAGGTCTCATTTTTTTTATAAATTTCATGACAACTTTTTTTTTTTTTTCAAGAAAATCCATGACAGAAGGAAAGGAAATGTATCTAGTACAATAGTCAGTCCATCATTTACATTTATATTTTACTACCACACTTTTTTGTCAGCAATGTTGGCATTAGCAAGGAAAACAGTAGGTACTGGATGTAACTTTAGCTCTATGAGTACATGTTGAACCCCCTTGCGGCATGTTATCGCAACCACAGTAAATCAGCGTTTTTTACTATTTTTAGAACTATCATTCTATGGTTTTGTATTATTGTGTTACTTATTTTTATTATTAGGTCATATTTCATCTCAGTGTCTGATGAGTGACAACATCAACGTTGTTCCATCATAGGGCCAACGGTAACTTCAGAAATGTTGGGGGATGTGAGAAAACTGCACTTTAGTCCAGTAATATATGGCAGTCCATTTAGGAGTTTAGGGTTTGAACATAAATATTAAGGTTAGGCTGAGGCTTCAAGGAAACCATTGTTTGTGTGCATATCTGTGAGAGTGTGTCTGTCTATGTGAATGTGGGATGACATGGTGCTGAGACAGACACATACAAGCCATAGCTTGCTGTTAGAGCATTAAGCCTAATAGTGCTGTCTAATTTGACATGCCTTGAATTAGCTTAGTGGGCGGTAAGTGTGTGTGTGTGTGTGTGTGTGTCTTTGTGTGTGTGTGTGTGTGTGTGTGTGTGTGTGTGTGTGTGTGTGTGTGTGTGTGTGTGTGTCGGGGTAGTCTGCAGACTGCAATTAACTGTGTACAGGTTAATGCGTCTTCATATCTGAATGCCATATGTTTTAGTGTGTGAGTGTATATACATGCACATGTGTTAGTGTGTGTGTGGTAATGAGTAAAGTGCCCTGAGGCAGACCCTGGTATTGATGGGGATTACTAACACTTAGCAGACACCACTGAGACTGCAAAGGGAGTAAATGATTTAGAAGCACTGGCCTTAATGTAATGAAAGAAAGGCCCCGCCTGTCAAGAACACACACACATACACACATACCTACCTATGGGTGCTAATCCTGTGAGCTTACATCTCCATTAACACTAACACTGCACCACAAACCTACTCCGCCAGCTAGCTAGCACTCTCAATGTTTCCCTGAGGATATCAGAGACACTCTCTCTCGCTCTCTGTCTCTCTGATACACACATAGAGACACACACAGCCTGAAGGGATGTCAGTATGGGTTCACAGCACAGGCACAGAAGTGTGTGTGCAAGTGAAAGTCTATTAAAAGTGTGTTTTTGTGAAGTTGTCTATATAACATGTGAATTGTCTCATTGTGGTAGAGTATGAATAAATGAATGCTCTGCATTAGCACCATCCTGGGATATATTGTACGTACAGTAGAGCATTAGATGGATGTACAAAGCATACACTGACCTTTCAATGCCATCTCACATTGATATGATGGAGGTTCTCCCTGTCCACAGCTGCATGAAATAAGACTAAAGGAAAATAGATGTTTTCTTTGTAGATTTAACCTTTTCATGCTTGAACTATTAAACTTATATACAAACTTACAAACTTATATTTTGCTATGTTTTGATATGGTATGTTATTGTAAAGGATGCACATAAATGTCCACTGCAGCAGATTCCACGTGTCAGCTGTATAAAAAGTGATTCAGGAATATCTGTTAAATCCTTTTATTGTAGGTAAAACAATATTTTTCAAGATGTTAGAATTACTTCTAACCACTTTTTAGTTTTATATGTCATATTATGCCTCTAGGGCCTATATTTAGATAAAATGCACCTATATTTAGTTGAATTATGAATACTACTTAATATTGCTTTTTAATGATATTATTCAAATGTAAATTAAATCCCAATTTGAAAAAAAAGTCCACTGGAGATGACAAATGGTTTTTCAGATAAATGTTATGTTCTTCCTATTATTACTATAATTATTAAGTTTTTGTCTTTTCACCTGTCTGATTCAGGAGAAAAGGAGGTTTTGACAGTAATTCCCCCCACCATTTTGAATTTATTTATTATATTCTATCTTAAAATGACACAGCGATTCGAAGATAATAATTAACTGTAATGGTGGGCAAGGCTTTGGGGATCTACCACCTGGTGGCTGGGACATGATACTCCTACCTAAATGGTTAAAAATGGTTTTAAATATCTGTCCACTGCAGTGGACACCATGCATGAATGGGTTAAAGTGGCTGGGTCCAATCCTGTTTCTATAGAATTTATCTACAGTATCAAATGCACTTGGTTAAAAAAAGAAAAAAAAAAATCCACTCAGATTATCAACATAACATGAAAACATTTTTATTGACCATTGTTCACAGCAACGCACAACATCCATATTCTGAACATACCTGCAAAATATTAACAGTTCACTTGTTTCCTATAAACTCTTGGCTGCTAAGCTATAATTTAACATTTTTATTATTTAAGACATGATTCAAATGAATTGCTTAAAGCTTGTTAAGGTTAGGGAATGACCTTGACACGATACAGAACATACTCGAGTCAGGAAATAGCAAGCAGCAATGAAATATACGTCTCCGAAAAATCACTGCAACAACAAAAAGGCCACAACCCAATTCAGTATTGGTGTGGCTGTGTGTGTGTGTGTGTGTGTGTGTGTGTGTGTGTGTGTGTGTGTGTGTGTGTGTGTGTGTGTGTGTGTGTGTGTGTGTGTGTGTGTGTGTGTGTGTGTGAAAGACTTGTCCCAGAGTTCAATCCTGTTGGTTAATAGCACTGTGTATTCAAAAACTGTTTAACCAGAGTAAATGAAATTATTTCAGACTTCTCTTTGTTCTTGTCTTTGGTGGTGCAGTGCTCTATTTCTGGCATTACCTCTAACAACTATCAGTCAGCTGAATAACCAGCAGTAGGATGTAAATCACATTTGCAATAAAGAAGGCACCCACCCAACACATCACTCCATTGGCCTAAAAGTGGAGGAAAAACTCCACAGGCCTTTAACACATGAGTTCTCAAACTTTCTTTGTCATGGCTGCCTTGAGAAGACGAAGTAATGAATTATTCATGAGTTTCAAGGTAGCATCTGTTTGGCACCAACTTATCATCATGGTCATCGCTTTTACCTCTGTCTTTCATCAATAACAAAACATAAATGTGAGGTAGAGTTGTGTTGACATCTCTCCAATGCAGTCCTAACTTAAACACTAAACATCATAAGTATTATCCTCTCACAAGTACGGGGTTTGTTGCAAAGCAGTTGTACTGGACTAGAGATTTTAGAGGTGTGCCTAATAAACGCATAATAGTAGTTCCCACCTGACCTACCAACTGATTTACGATCTGTTTGTTAGTAACAGACTGTTCCTGTTTTCCCAGTGCCTGACTTCCCAGTAACACCACTCAGGTACACTCTCTTTCACACACACACATACACGCACCATTACATATTATACAGCACCCATAATAAAGGAATTAGTTCGATCAGGCCCCTCGCACTAAAGCCTAATTGAATTAGCATTAACCAGGCATTAGAGTCTTAACTGCATAGGTAACCCAGAAACAGTGGCATGAGGCCTTAAAGCATTATACCCTCACCTGCGCGCGTGTGTGTGTGTGTGTGTGTGTGCGGTGTGTGTGTGTTGGCAGTGTGAAATTATTGCGGACATGATTTTGTTTTTAAGAGGGCTAGTCTATTTCTAAACAAGCTGTACAGTTAAAGTTTCCTAGTGTACCATTTCTTAGAGACATTGTACAGTTGTTACATAATAGTGCACCACGGCCACCAGCTCACATTGGGTTGCTGGATTGCATAAAAGGTTATTTTACCAAGAGGAAAAAAGGAAATTTAGTCAACCACTGGTAAAAATTAAGGAAATGAGCTGAATCAATTGTTCAGCTTTGGCCAGTAGGGGCCCTAATGGACAGCTCCAATGTTCAGTGGGCCTTGTGCAAGAACATTTTTTGTGTTCTTACCCTGAATCGCTGTCTGATTTATGTTTTACTGAGGCTTGCCCTTAAGATCAAATTTGGTCTTGCCAAAAAAAGCATTCCACTGATTTAGCATTGTACACAACTCTGCTGGATTGACAGTTGGTATTTTTTCAGTGATAATGAGGGAGAATCAAAGATATCATATTTTATATTCCATGCATTTTTGTTTCTTTACAAAAACATCATGCCTACATTAAATATAACATTATTAAAGGGTTAGAAATTGACAGAAATTATAGTAGATCTAGCAGCATTTTCTCAGTTTGACATGAGGTTATAGCTGAGCTACTTACCTGGACAGTGTCTTATATGATGAATACCCAGCAGCAGCTCTTGAAGTACAAGCATTTTTTTTAACAACTACCGACCTGTCAAAGTTATCATGCCAAAATAGGCTAATAAGATCTAAAGAGAAAGACAAGAATGCTGTTGAACCTCACAGTGGATTGACATGTTATCATAATAATATGATATGGTGAACAGAAGATTAATTACGGAGTGAAGTTTTTTTTTCCGACTCAAATTCTGCTGCAAAAAATTGCTGCCGAGTTTTATCTGGAACATTTATCTACTGATGAAATAGAAGCTCAGTGAACATGAGCAAACTCAATGACCACAGTGTTTTGGTAACACATTGATACTAGTATGTGTGAGTTTGAGAGGCGATTGTGATGTGCATTTGTGGTGTGTGTTTATGTCCAACTGTGCTATCCTAAGCTCCTGTTGCAAAGGTACACACACATATACACACACACACATCCCGCTGCAGTGTGATTAAATCTTTAAGGAAAGTAGCACTGGCTGGAGGGATAAGTAGGGCCAGTATGTGGGGACTAGCAGCTGGGTGGAGAGTGGCTTTTAATCCCGTCGGGTTTTAACATGATGGAGGGGGAAAAAAAACAATCTAGGGCGTGTGTTCTGATTCTCCATCATCCTGCCAACATCACATCCTCACATTTCCAAAGATTTACAAGGAGAAATTAAAAATATAAAGTCAGTAAACACATTTGGATGCCAGGGAGAGACACATGCTCCATCACACCAGTGTGATTTCAGTGACATGGTGGAGAATATATACTTAATACTCAATCTGTGAAGAAACACATTGAAAGATGAGTTCACCTAAGTTTAAAAGTTCCGTCATTGATATGAAGATGCTTTGTGGTCCTCTTCTTGAACAAGAAAAAGAACATACTGGTTCATCACATCACATCATTCATCCATATTGTACCTGCATCAGCAGATAGTCAGACAAGATCATGGTCAATAGTTTTGGTCAGCACTTTTCTTTCTTTTAAAGGTTCTGAATAGTGATGAGCAACCCTCTAAAAGCTTTTGGTCCTCTGTGAAAGAAATGCAGAAAATCGAACCTGTTCCGAAAAAAAATTCATGATAAATAAAAGTTTTGGTGTCACTGGGAAAACATGTTTGATACAATGTGAGGTTGTAATTTTTTTTTTTTTTTGATTGTGCAACAATTTCCGAAGAAAAGACGGGTTTGGTTTTCAAGGCCTTAACACATGTATAAAAGGAGAAAACAGAACCTAAACAAGAATTGTAAGAGTAAACTTATGAGCCTGACAATGAGCTCAAGATCACAAGATAACAAATAAAGAGAAGGATCAAATATAAATATTATTGCCTAGATAATGGCAGCAGTGTACTGTACTGAACAGTTTTCTCTGTTTAACTGTATTAAAGTATGAGGTATTTGTGTTTTTTAGTCTATCTTCATTAATATAAGTGGGAGAGACAAGATAAAAGCACAGCAAAGTACATCCTTAAAAATGACCATACAGTTGAATCCACACCTCTCAAAAACATGGGCAGTTTCAGTCCACAGCTATCAGTATCAGCCTTCAAATACCCATATTGGTCAAAGCCTGGTCTGATAAACCTAAAGCTCTTCCTAACCTTCTGCCTCGCTGTTATCATCCAGAAAAGCCACCGCTGTCAAAACCTTTGATCTGCCTGGCTCACTGGCTATCAGGGAGCAGACTACTGTGTGTGTTCGTGTATGTGTGTGTGTGTGTGTGTGTGTGTGTGTGTGTGTGTGTGTGTGTGTGTGTGTGTGTGTGTGTGTGTGTGTGTGTGTGTGTGTGTGTTCGTGTGTGTGTGCGTGTGCATGTGTGTGTATGTCCTGAGGCCTGGTCAATCTCAGCTCCGCTGCAGGCCAGTGACAGGTGCTAATGCTGGGGCGAGAAGCTGCACGGGCCTCCATGCTCCCTACTGTGATAACACCGACCGACCTCCAAAGCATACAAACACACGCACGCACTCTCTCAAACACAGTGGCTTAGCTTCTTGATAACTTTGCTGCACTTCAGAAGCCAGCAGTGTGTGTGCTGGATTGATTTTTCAAAGGATTCCCCTTTAGTGCCAGCAGGCCTTCCATCAAAGCCAGCCATGAGAGCCTGTTAGGCGTGTGTGTGTGTGTGTGTGTGTGTGTGTGTGTGTGAGAGAGAGAGAGAGACAGAGAGAGAGAGAGAGTGTCAAAAACCAACCTTGTGTTTTGCCTAAGAGATGATGTGACGTTACGAATGTCCTGCACAGTGGTTGATTTAGTGCTGAATAACTGGGATGTGTGGGTGTATGCGCCCTCATGATGGCTGAATTGAAATTGTGTAGCTGTAAAGGCCCATCTGGACACGACAGCTTAGTGTTACAGAGTGAAGTGTGGCTCATTGCTTATAAACATGCTTAAACCTCCAGCTGACCATTTGGCAAAGGTATTACATGCTTACATATTTTAAAATTTCATTGAATCGACCTTTTTTAAAGCTATCTACACAAGTCCTAGTATGTGTGGGGGAAGTTGTACGATGATGAGACTGAAGCACATTCATGACATTTAATAATGTATGCAATAGTCTGATATGAAATTAATTTTCTCCAACACCATTAATTTAATGTAGCAAATGATGACATTGTCAAATAAATAGATAAATGATTAAATGTATCTTTGAGGTTTTGGTATAGCCAGAAACTCCCTCAACCTTCAATTTACCAATCAATGTGTGTCCCTTCATGTTTAGTGGACCTCCAGAATGCACAGAGATACACACACAGACGCAGATTGTGCACACAGATGCTGCTCTTTCCAGGAAAAGAGGATGTCTTCTATCCCTTCTGTCCTCACTTTTTCCTTTGACGTCAACCTGTCTGCCTTCTAACTGGGGTTTTGCTGATACCCATAAGACCACAAAAGCGACAGTCCTGAGTTAGGCCACTTGACTGAGATAGAGAAAGAACCTGACAAAAGTGTCAAATAGCAGCAGAGTCCTTTCAATTTTTTGGTATACAAGTTTGATGATTCTAAAACGTTGCGTTGAAACGAGCCAGCTGAGGTGGTTCGGGCATCTGATTAGGTTTTCTTCTGGGCGGCTTCCTTTGGAGGTTTACTAGTCACAACCAACTTTGAGCAGACCCCAGGGCAGACCCAGAGAGTCACTGGAGGGATTATACATATATCCCCCCTGGCCTGGGAACGACCTCGGAATCCCCCAGGAGGAGCTGGAAAGAGTTGCTGGGCAGAGCCTCTCTGTCTACAGCAGAAGTTGTCAGGTGGACTCAATGAGCATAGTTAAACAACATTAGCAACATAGCTAACCTGATGTTTCATAGATTACCAGCCAACTACCCACACATGACAACACTAATAAGACAAATGTCTTCAGGGCATTACTGCTATAGCCACATTGGTTCCTTTTACATTTCTGTTGGATGTAAGTCAGACAGCCATGGAGTTGCTGAAAGCAGTATTATTATTTTAGGGGGCCAGGTTAGCAGTTTACCCTTCCTCTGATAAGCTAGGACAAATATGTCCCAGATACACCTGATTGAGAATTTCACTAATTGTTTCTCCAAGATTTGATGCCCCTCATGTGCAGGGTTGGAGAACTGTAGGACAATTGTAGTTAAAAACGTATTGTGGAGCTTGTTTGCTTGTTTGACTCAATCATTTTCTGTGCGACACCATCGCTCACAAACATCACAACACAACATTTGTGTTAATGAGGAGAAAGATGCTGATATGCCAGCACGTTCTCATTCCTGGTGTGTCCAACACAGCAGCCTTGTCAGTGGCCCTATGTGTCTAAGTCTGATGCTAAATCTACTGTACCCCTCTGTTCGATATTGCTGCTAACTGAACCACGGACCCTTACCACCACATCATAATTTGAAGGCTACTGCCGTACTTGACAAGAAGGGAATTAATCTTTGTTGGATATGGAGAATTAAACTGATGATGATGATGAGAAAGTGAAGCAGTTAGGTCATGTTTTTTTTATTTGTTTGCCAGAGTGCTGAGTCAAAGGCGCATTTAACTAACATCACCATGAAATCATCCCTTTCAGCCTCTACCACCTCAAGTCAAATGAACACACTAATAGAATAAACCAGTTGTTTCAGTGTGTGCATGCCTGCCTGGCTGGCTTGTCACACACACACACACACACACACACACACACACACACACACACACACACACACACATACACACACACAAATACAAACACACACATCACAGGTTGCAGACTCTCTGGCTCCAACAAGCAAGATCTCTGTGATTGCAGAAATTACAGCAGACAGACAGGGGTAAAGATTAAGGTGCAGTGCAGGTCTGTGTGGATTTGGTTTGACAGGCATGAAGATTATGTTGTGCTCACAAGTTGTTTGTTACGTGTGTGTGTGACTTTTAACCAGCTGATACAGTGTACTTAAGTGGAACTGGTGTGTAGTTTATTCATTTATGTTATGATGTGGTATAAATTAAAATACATTGCATTTATTACTAAAATTGACAAGCCAGTGAAATTCACTTTGTAGGCAAAACAAGTTCAACCAAATGTATACAACACTGGTGAAATTGGAGTTCAACTTCCAGTGAAGCTGCTGTGAAAATATGGTATCAGCAGATCAGTGTTCTACCATGTCAGCTGTTCTGTGACAGTTACTACGACAGATATAATGGTTACACATTCTGCAAATTTACATGCAAATTTACATTTTTCTTAACATATTTGGAATATTTGAATTCTCTGAATGTCCTCTTAGTATTATTTTTTTTTCTCCTTGTCGACATCACACAAGATCTCTCAACACCAGCACAGATGACTACTGCTGCTTACTCAGCCAGCAGTCATTGAGAATACGTGGGTGTCACTTGATTTCTACACTGAGGTTTTAGAAGAGTGGTTCTCAAGAAATATAATTTGGTATACATACTGTACATACATACATACATACATACATACATACATACATACATACATAAAAACATTACCACTCGGATCACCCAACGAAAGTGTCAAGCACTCCTTCAGCATCTTTTCATTTGTTCTGTATCTCACAAATGGTCTATGTAATCCAAACATCTCAAACCTAGGTTGTATCTGTCCGCAACTTTTTTTTCTAGTATTTCTAAGCATTTCCAATGTTTGTGTTCTTTTGTAGCCAGTCTAAAATATGGCTCTTCCTTTGCTGTTCTGCCTAGAAGGCCAGCATCCTGGAGTTGCCTCTTGACTGCTGATGACCTGTTTGGCCTCTGTTTCTCAAACTAGGGATTCTGATTGCTTTTCCTCTTGCTCAGTTGTGTACCTGTTCTTTGAAGTGAGTAGTACACATTGTTAGATGAGCTCTTCCATTTCTTAGCAACTTCCCACATGGAAAAGTCCATGTAGGACTCAGAACAAGTGAGGAGTTTATTTTTATATATCTGGCCATTTTGAGACTCAAATAGAACCCACACGCGTCCTGTGTCCAGCCTGTCTTTAATCAGTATAACAATCTCCAGATGTAGTGGCATAACTGCACAGGGTTTTCTAATGATCAGTTGGCATTTTAAAACTCTGTGTGACAATTTGATGTTTGGTCTCCAGTAAAAATACATTAAAATTGGTACATCTTTGGGTTGATGTCCTAAAGTGTATTGTATGATATGCTGTGCTGATGCAAGGAGCTCAGAAGAGAGTTAGTGCAGTTTATCTACATCTCCAGTGTGAATAACATTTAACCAACACTGTAAGAGTGCGCTTTACTTCTTATGTACACTTCATACGAACAGGAGTTTGCATTCACTCAAAGTTGCTCTTATTGTGTTGTTCATTTCATATCATAATAGAAATTATGTTTAAGTGATACTATGCATCCCTCAGTCCATTTTGTAATCAAAACTCTGTGTTTGCTTTATAGGTGCATTTGACGGGCGTGGCGTGACCCTGCTGGAAGTATGTGGTAGCTGGCCAGAAAGCTTTGGCGTGCCGCGGCACAACGTTGGCTCAGCAGACGCCACTGACGAAGGCCTCCGGGAGAGACTCGCCGATGCAATGTCTGAGTCGCCATCCAGGGATATAGTAGGATCTGCTACAGGTTAGTGGAGAACGGACAATGCACGAATACATTCCACAAATATACATAGACATTAGGGGTGTCACAATTCTCCAAATCCTCGATTCGATTACATTTTCGATTCTAAGGTCACGGTTCGATTCGATTCTCGATTTTTACATTTTTTTTATTTTTTTTTAAGCACAGGTTGCTATGCCATTTTGCCACCTTTGTTCACAATGTACCACACTGTCAAATTTAAAACCTTTATTACCAACTTAAGTGAAAGAGGAGGGGGTTTAAGTTCTGTCAGTGGGTCTCCTGCATCTGCAGTTGCCATTGTTGCAAGAGTGGCGTCGCCCCTTTCAAGAACAGGGCGGTGTGTGAGTGGGCGAGCGAGAGTGAGGGAGCATGCGTACATGCGGACAGTGAATGAATGGGAGAGGAAAGAGAAGCAAAATGAGTAGCAGTTGTAGCGACAGTGATAAGCTACTGGAGGAACAATCTCAAAAAGAGTTCAGATTGTTCACAGCCCAAAAGGAATGAAGAGATGTTCCTGCTCTGCTTTGAATCACAGCTGGTATTGGTAATTTTACAGCGTGGTTTTTAAAAATGACCAGTGAATCAAAAAGGAGGCTAAATTGCTCAGATGAGAAGATTTCCTTGTTGTTGCATCAAAGTCTTATGGAAAACATCTTTTAGTCTAAAGCAACAAATGCGTCAGAACATTTCAGTTGAATCCATGAGTCTACCTGTCTTTGCACACTGTTGTTACAGTCTTACCATCCATAAAACGCATTTTCATCTCTTGTCTGAGAGTATGTCAATTATTGTTGCAAAGGACAGAATTCAGAAAGAGAAACCAGACTTGGAAAAAAATGTACAGCCTTAATAATGTCTGTAAGTATGAATGTTAAGGAAATGACTTGAAGATGTGGCTTTACATCTACTGTAATGCAAAATAATTCCATCAGATGCTTTATACATCTGAGTACGGTAACCTTACATGTAACACGAGTAGATCTTGTTGCAGAGCGTGTCCTGAACCTTCCACACACACACTACACTCATCATTGGTGATGTGGGTCATTGTTTTTTGGTTATAAAGCCCATTATAAATGTGTCCAGTGCAGCTAAGTGTCTTGTTAGGTAGCCTTACTTCCTCACTGTGGCATTAACCAGCATACAGTGCTGCCAGTTCAAGGTCCAGTGATGGATTAGCCCTCCACTAGAAAAGATGCTCTGGTTGTCTCTCTCTCGCTCTGTGTGTGCGTGTGTGAGTGTGTGTGTGTGTGTGTCTGTGCTCAGTTTTGGCATGTCTGTGAATACCTTGCTTTACTTTGAGGCTTCCTGCCTGTGTGTGTATGCTTCAGTGTGTGTGTGTGTGTGTGTGTGTGTGTGTGTGTGTGTGTGTGTGTGTGTGTGTGTGTGTGTGTGTGTGTGTGTGCAGCAGACATGCCGTTGGCCCTGACAGTCCAAATGGTTAACTCGTTTAGGAAGCGGCAGTGCTCTCTCTTTCTCTTTCCCCCCTCCTTAAGTGAACAAGAGTTCCTTTGATTTAAATGTGTGTGTGTGTGTGTGTGTGTGTGTGTGTGTGTGTGTGTGTGTGTGTGTGTGTGCGCGCGCGCACATGTGCATGTGTGTGTGTTTGTGTGTGTGTTGGGGTGGGGGGAGGTGAGGGAAGGGGAGCTCCACAGAGGCAACCACAGGGGTGGGGTGTGGTGGGGAGGGTGTTGGGGTAGGGGTAGAGTGGGGGGTCACTAGGCCCTAATGGATTTAGCATCGACTATCACCCCCCCAACCATCCCCAGCTCTATCCAGTCCAGTCCCCCTCTGTCTTTTTCTTTCTCTGTGAGGACTTAACCTCATTTGTAGCCTCTCTTTCTCTCTCTTTCTCTCTCTCTCCTCATCACTCTTTTTTACTGCCCATACCACCACCACCACCGCCACCCTTTCTCTCTCTGTTTCTTCATTAGATTACATGTTGGAGACTCCCGGACACCAGTAGTCAGTCGCCTCTTATTCCTGCCCCCACCCCCACCCCTCGCATTGCATCTTGACCGCCATCAGCCCCCACTTCATGCAACACAAAATTCATTACTGATCACATCACATCAAAATAAACCCGTGATGCACACACACACACACACACACACACTTTTTGCTGTGCCTTGAGCTGTGGTGAAGACATCATCCACCGGGAATGTGATGGACTTGTTGGTTCCTCCATCCATTCATAAAGACAGATAGGCTTCAGTCTCTAATAGCTAATCTAATAGCACAGCACTTGTAACATATAGGAAATGTCCCTGTGTCGGCTGTAAGGCTGAGAGTGCCTTTGATGGTAGTTTTATTAAAAAAATAGACTTGGCCTGGTCAGTGTTATCAGTTTGGTTACAGTATGATGGATAGATACAGTTTGTTTTAGTGCTTGTTCATTAAACAACTATTCAATATAAATACTTGGTCTATTGGAAAATATTAAAGGGTTGGTTCACCCTATTTTCAGGTACATAGTGGTATGCAGCCATGCAGATTTGCCCACATTTAAAGATCTTCCACCTCACTGTCATCATTTTTCTTTGGAACAACCTTCCATCAAAGAAACGATCCCTACAAAAACATGTAACAGTGTATTCTATGGATTAATGACAATAATAAGGACACTTATCCTGAACAGTGAATTTTTAGTTAGGGGTTTTTAAATTTAGTTATGTGAATGGTGTAAGCACCATGACTAAAATTATTTTCATCTGCATTATATTAGGATGAAGGTGGATATATCAGAGTCAGATATCTTAAATTGTCATGAAAATCCCAAAACTGTCTGCATGGCTGGACCAACCCCTGATAATAAGTTCTCCTAATGAGACATTTTGGTCAGATTCCACACAGACATCAAAGGTTTCAGTGTCCCATGGTGGTCTGATTGCTTTTTTACAGAAAACGATTAAGAACTAAAGAACAAAGACTGCTTATACAGTATAGAGCTTTTTGATGCCATGCAAGGAACGTGAAAGCCTCACCTTATTGGTCATTGGACTGGGTTGAAATTTGTCCTGATCATCGATGGAACCCCAGGTATACTTTGCAACACATTGTAACAGGACAATTTTCTACAGAATACAGTGAAAAATGTGTGATTGGCTTAGAATAAACATACAGCAAATCATAAAAGTATTCAATTTAGGTGGAGATTGCTTTCAAGTGTTTTGAGTAAAGTTATAGGATTTTGCAAGGTCACGTTAACAAACATTTTTCAGGAAAACCCAAGACATCTGGAAATTGAAATGTGACAAATCTGAATGAATAAGGTAATAAAAACTATATTCACCAACATAAATATCAACAATAGTGTATTTTACATGAATTAGGGATGGTAACACAACTCTAGATAGACAAATACGTAATTAAATGTTAATGTTAACGTTGAAGTGTACTTTTTTTAAAATATTCATACAAGGAAAGCACTTTGTACAGATTGTTGGTTGTGTGTCTTCACAAGGAAAAGACTACAGCAGAAAGGAAAAAGTTGGATGGACAAAAAAACATTTTGACTTTAGAGTCCCACACAGTCACACATAAATGAACTCCAGCAGACACTTGTCCAGTCTGTCAGGGAGCTTAAAGACATTAACATAAGAGACACTGGCAGTCGGTGTCCGATTCAAGATAAAATCTGAATGCACCAGAGTAACAGGTAGGCTACATTAAAAAACATATGCAGACCATTTCATGGTGCTGTTGCTGCAAAACTACACTTCCACTGTAATCAGTGAATCTGGCTGCATCAGGAGTGAGAGCAGTGGTACATACATGCCACCGAGATGCTCTCTCAATGAAACATAAAAAGGGCTTGTCCTCTATTTATACATTTGTCGTGAGATATGCATGGCCCTTTTATACAGAAATGGCCCATAAAGTGTGATTATTTTGTTGTGTAAAACTACCTGTTACAGGAAGTGTCTCCAGCTGGCTTTCGCCTTTGGTCCCTGACCACCCTGTCAGCACTGAACTGTAGCAGTCTTATCAAACTTTGTAGTCTGTAGATGCTAATGTACCCATGTCACACAAAAATTCTGTGAAAAGTTTAAGTTTAATACAGTGCAGCTGGGTCCAAAAACTGAAGACACAATGCCAAAATTGTTAATTGTTATGCCTCCGACTTACACAACCCTACACCATATATGTGCGCTGCAGGTGAAACCAGTAAAAAATGATATTCCTCTGCACATCAGCTCCATGAACAGTCAGCATACATTAAAGGTTCAGTGTAGCCAGAACATAAGAACTCTTAGAATATTCTTAAACATTACTATTGTTAAAGCTAAATTCAATGTGTGCTCAAATGCCCCATCCACAATCACACAGAAGACCAAAACACTATAATGCAGCGGTCCTCCCGGCAAACACCCTTTCACTCACAATGACAACATTTTTATGATCCTTGTTAAAACTTAACACCATTTAATGACAGAACAAACAACGTGCATTAACCCACAACCATCTTACATATCATTTTATATATAATATATGAGCACCAAGTGCTGTGGAGAACCAGGCGTTTCATGTTTTTTTGGTTTATTTGTCATTCCTTGTGAACACAGGACTTACAAATACAATTTTTTGTGGCATTCAATGAATTACATATTACATATTTTTATATATATATATATATATATATATATATATATATATATATATATATATATATGTACTGCAAGTTGTGAATTGGGCTGTGTGTGCGTGCGTGTGGTGTGCGTGCGTGTGGTGTGCTTGCATGCGTGGGTGTGGGTGTGGGCGTGTATTGGCGTGTGTGTTTGTGAGCCTTGGCGTGAGACTTAGATGGGCAGAGGCAGATGGTATCTTGCTCAGTGTCTCCATTTGCTGGGAGCTGTGGCCCCAGTGCTCACAAAACACAGTACAGTCGATCTGCTAACATAGACCGTGAACCTGATTGCAAACACGCATGCACACACACACACACACACACACACACACACACACACTCTCACACTTCGCCTGTGCACATTCCCCTTATTTATTTTCTCTGTCATATGTTTCCATGCAACTGTTGAGTGAATTCTCTGCAAACTCTAATACACAATCCGCTGCAACTGAGTCTCATTAGTTATTTGTCTGCTATGTATCACATTTTTTCATCTACAAAACCAGTTTGCTTCATGATAATTTACAAAAATAGATTTGGATGAAAACATAACAACAAACAAGACATTTTTCTCTCTCTGTGTCCACTCGCACACTCAGAAGATCTCTGGACTGGAATGCTTGCTGATGTAACAAATCACAGTCTCTCTGACATTCTCCTCCAACACACACACACACACACACACATAGACACACACTTTTGCAGATTCACAGGGAAAACAAAGCCTCCAGTCAGGGTAATGGGGCTCTCACGCTTAGGCCGAGACCCAGCGTCGCCAGCTCGGAGGGCAGGTGACACTCACATAGAGAGATGGACGGATGGACAGAGTGAGAGAGAGAGAACAGAAGATGAAAAAGAGGAGGGGGAGAGAGAGTCACTGACGACTAAAACACACTGGGGATGTAATTAGATTTGGCTCCAATGATATAATGTTGCTAACAAGATTTGGCTTATTGGTGCCTGCCCAACATAAATTCCATTGAAGCCATATGGAGAGTGGACTAGTGCTCAACACGACCTGGTGTATCTCAGCTGAGAGGCACTCAAGCTGAGGAACAATAACCCTTTTATGTCAGCTACTTGCATCATATCATTTCACAATATACATTTTTAAAGTGGTGGGGTATTTTTATTTTTGTCTCCATCTTTGGTGCTGAGTGCTTCTTGCCATGGTATCAATTAGTTTAAATCCCAATACACCCCTTGCCCGTACCACTGAGTCCTACCTCTCCATTTTGTGCTTAGGGGTAGGTGTCCCAGTTGTTGTTGGGATAGAGGGGTAGGGCAGTGTTATGGCAACATGACCCCTCGAATGGAGATGTTTCACATTCACACTTCAGACTGAGGATCATGAGAACTCTGATCATGGTCCTTTTCTTTATAGAAAGCATGAAAAAAATCACTACTTGTTAGACGATATCATGGTAGCCTACTCGCTTTCTAACTAATGTAACATTGTAACTGCTGCTTTGTGCATGACAGTAACACGTTTTGGTGCAGTTCGATCTTGCATTCCCTCACTTCATGGCGTATGACATCTCTCTTAGCCTCTTTTGTGGCCAGGTAACAAAGCAGTTCTGTTTTATACGATGGCTTGATGGATTGCGTGCTTGCGAGCGTCCATGTTCTTCTGTCGCCATCAGATAAATTATAACTGGCATTCTGATCATACAAGAATTGCCACGGTAAAGCAAGAGAAATCCCCACATGATTGGAGAGAGTCCTTCTGTTTACATAAATATTATCGAGATACGAGACACCATGTGTTTTTTGCAGGGAATAAAAAACATTTCGTCAGTTGAATAACTTTGAAGTCATGTTAATCAGTCATAAATAGCAGCTGAATGAGTCATCTCTGCTTTATTTTCTTAGAATTTCCACTTTGTACCTATGACTTACAGGGCTGTCTACATCCTGCACCAACAGTTCAACAAAATGGGTTAATGGCTGTTGGTATGAATATTTTCTACCAGTAATAAAGGTTGGGGGGTTTGGACATATTCCAAACATTCAAACCAATGTCATCATAAAAGCATGTTCCGCTCTTTATGATTACACTGAAATGTTTTTGTTTGATTCAGCGCAGTTCAGTTTAGAGCAGTGTTGACTGATATGGGTGTTTGCAGCTAAGTGCCAGTGGCTTTTGGTTTAGAAGCTGTCATTAGCTGATATTTAAACTTAGCACGCACAATTCCATACCACAAAAGTTACAAAAATGCACAAGTTCAGCCTAAACTGTTTTAGGCTTTTTGTGTGGTTATTACCTTGAAAAAAGTGGAGTCTGTGTGTCTTACATACACCAGGTCAAGCCCACAAGTCCTGTAGGAACATGAGGTAATTGGTACATCATCCCACTTAGCTACTCCCTCTTTGTGTGCTTTTGAAACTAGCAAAATTATGATTGTAACATTGTTAATGAACATTGTTACTGCTGAGTTTTCCTGATGCTGAATGCTTCAAGCACTAACAAATATTTTTTATGCCTCTGGAGGCATCATGTTTTCAGGTTGCTGTCTGTCTGTCATGTTTTTGTGAATGCATTTCTTAAAATTTGGCACAAATGTTAATTTCGACTCATGGCCGAGCTGATTAGATTTGAATTGGTTTTAAAAAAGGTCAAAGATCAAGGTTACTATGACCTCACAAAACACTCATCACTCATGTCTAGTAGGTTAAAACGATGAAGTGATGACACACTATTTATGTTGTACTTTTTTTATTAGCCTCAGTACAACACTCGGCATACTTTTTGAATAATTTTACACACTGTATGAGTGTTATAGTTATAAATATCGTATCTTTTGTGACAGGAAAAAGAAAAACTTAAGGAACTATGTCCAAAGTAGACTGGAGCATGCAGAATCCTTTTTTCGATGTCATAAATGTTAAATATTTCCTATTTCCTGAAAACATCTATAAACAAACTTTGTTAGGGCATTTTGTGTTGTGGTGTGTTTGTTGCTCTAACCTCAGGTAGAGAATCATAGGGTGATGAAGGAGGCTGGAGAATGTGCTTTAACATACATGACATGACTAAAACGTTGTTGCTGTTGAACTCTATTGATAGACTGAAGCACAATATGCACCCAATCAACTTTAGCTGAAAAGAACCTAGTGATTCTTAAAATTGTATTTGCTGTTGTCCTTGTACAGATTTGATCTATTTATTGTTCTTTTTTGAAAAGCTGTGTTTGATTTATAAAAGGATATTTTTGACAGTTGTTTGTTTTGGTTCTCTCATGGCTTTTACTGTAACTAAAATTTCAGGTAGCATGAAAATGTGTTAATTATTTAGATCCCATGTTCAGCTTTGTGAAATCTATGCCTAGCCTGGAATTAATGTGTCTCAGAAATCTTTTTAATTCCTCCCCCTCGTCGTGATATGAGTCTAGACTGAAGACCTATGACTCACAGTATTGTCACAACTCACAGAGGGAAACTGGGTAATGGTTTTGGCCAAATATCCTGTACTCACTGTGCAAAAAGTGCTCTGTTTGTTTTTTGTGTTGCTGTTCTGTGCAGTGGGTGTGTTGGGTAAAGTTTGGTTGATTGATGAGTTCAGGGTGCTGGCGACCACCCACGCCCACTGGATCATGACCAACTCTGTTTGTTGGATCCCAGCTCAAAGAAACTGGGAGTCATGATAATAATAATAATAATAACAGTAATAATAGTGAGACTGAACAGCAAGGAACTCAGCTGGCTCTCTCAACGCTCAACTCAAGACAAATATTTATGAGAGTCTTATCAGCACCAAAAGGTTGAGAGCATTTTCCTCTGTGTGTGCATTTGTGTGTGTAGCAAGAGTGTGGATGCATGTGTTGGTTTTGTTAACTCCCCCAAATTCTTATATATTTTTGTACAGTACGTGTGTGTGTGTGTGTGTGTGTGTGTGTGTGTGTGTGTGTGTGTGTGTGTGTGTGTGTGTGTCTTTATATCGATGCTGATAGGTTTGAAACATATGCACACACACACATACTGGAGTGTGTGTGTGTGTGTGTGTGTGTGTGTGTGTTTCTGAAATGGTTTACTTGCATGGACAATTTCTTCTCTTTCTCTCTTTTTTAACTGGGGAACAAGCTGACTATTTTCAGGCCGCATTGTATTGCTACAAGGTCTGCTGTTGTATCTACTACAGTAGCTTGTTGTCCCACTTGTTTCTGGATGTGCATCCATGGGCACAAAGAGTTTTGTTGGATAAATGCGAGGCGCGCCTCACCAAAATCCAACCAAACTAAGCAGTTCTGATAAACTATAAACCACGATTCTGTAGCTACACTGCCTATTTCTGTCTTAAAGTTTGTTTTCTCTGTTTTTGCTGCTCATGTATTACCAATTTAGAAAAAACATTTGTGTCTTTTTACTGCATAGACAGCCCAGGGCCATTGGCCATCTTTCTAGCAGCGCAGTCCTTCTGGTTAGGGTGGCGACAAGGTTAGAGAAAGGGGTAGGGAATGTAAAGTCCCCAAAAGACACATGAATTAACATGTGGATGCATACATTTGTGTATTAACTACCCAATTGCATTTGTTGATATTTGAGCTGAATATGCTTGTGTGTGTGTGTGTGTGGCATGTGTGCACTAAATGTATATGCATGTGTGGGCCTGTATTTTATTAGCTATACCCCTCACTTACACATGTCAGCAGGATAGGCATGACGCAGAGTCTACACTTGTGTGTGTGTATACAAGTGTTTGCAATTACTTGTCTTTGTGTGTAAGCGTGTGTATGTGTTTCTATCAACTACCTAATATCTACATGTGGCGGAATATGTACTGTGTGTGTGTATGTGCGTGTGTGTGTGTATTCCCAAACAGCCATACCCATATGAATGGCCCACACCACCTCTTTAAATGTTATTATTTATGAGCTAGCACACAGTGGTCCAAACAGGAACCCAGACTTAATAAAGGGTCATTTGCCATCAGAGCCTTGTAGGCTTCTGACTTGGTGGCGGGATGTAGGCTTTGAGAGGGTTCCACTACACTTCTGATGTTATCACAAGGAAAACATTAGCTCTGTGGCCATATGCAGCTGTGTGTGTGTGTGTGTGTGTGTGTGTGTGTGTGTGTGTGTGTGTGTGTGTGTGTGTGTGTGTGTGTGTGTGTGTGTGTGTGTGTGTGTGTGTGTGTGTGTCTGCTATATGTATAAAGGATAGAGCTTTGAGATCAAATATATCCAATGATGTCATTTCTTGGTGTAGAATGAGGGTTTCCTCTCTTACATAGAACAGCATGCACGCACATGCCTAGGTACTCGTGAACAGATGTGTGTATTAGCATGTTAGTATAAGCACTTGGCGTAAGTCTTGAAGATGCTGCTTATCTCTCTCACCCCATTTACTAATCAATATTACACTAGACAGCACTGTGCTTTAATAGCATGCTATTTTTCCATTTGGACCAAGTGTTCTTTTCCCATTTGATGAATATGCACTGTATAATCTATCAAATATAATGCTTTATTGTTTTAATGCCACTGGCAACTGCTAAGAGCCTGTAATCTACCGTATGCATCTAACCGGTGTTGGGCTTCTGACTGGAAAAATGCAAAACATTACTTATTACTGTTACTCATTTCTAAAGCACCATAATTTCTTTAGTTATTAGTGCCTGTGGGAAGTATTTGGCACATCCACTCATTATCTTCCTGTTGAATGTCCAGATCTTGGGTTTGTCTTAAGCTTAAACATGAATGTGACGCTTTTCCATTCCTGAAGGTCAACATCTTGACCATTTCTCATAATGGCAATACCCACATTTAGAGAGAGTCCTGTTTCTACAATTTCTTTTTTGACAGTAAAAGTGAACTTCACCCACAAAAAGCCTGTGTGAACTTCCATGGGGAGAGACTTTTCTGGTGGGATGACCTCATATAGGGCTTTTTTCTGGTATATCTATTCTGTACAGATAAAGTAGTTTAAAAGGTACAGCCATACAATGGGCCTCACAGTCTTGCCACTCTGCATTCAGAATGCATAATGATGCTGGTTGGACGTCACACTTGTAAGTGATGGTAACGCTGTCTTAGGTGTGGGTAATGCTGTTTATGCTCCGTGTCATACTGTTTAAGTGTGCACAATGTTGTTGTAATGCCTATATATAGTGCGTATACAGCACACATGAATACAAGTTTGAAAATAGAAAATTATATGCATCCATTTGCACCTTTTTTAATGTTAATGCAGGTCTGTTTTGTATTTATGTACTGATTTGTATGAAATTACGCCATTCAATCTAACTTGTGCTAGAATAGTTATGTGTATTGTACTTTGATTTAAATCCATACATAACAATGATCAGTGATCAAACAATGATCCTTGTGCCTCAACTGAGCCTAAACCTTACAATGAAATAATGTATGACAGAATCATCATCGCCTAATATGACACAAAGTGCACTGTATTTCATAACCACACAGATTAGACTTCAGGCACAGTATGTAAACACTGGCCACAGGTTAAATTCACGCTCCAAACAAATATGGGGCAGCGTATCACCAGAGCTACAGCTAACTACTGCTAACTATAGATGCCTTTAGCTAGTCAGTTCAGTTAGCTGGATAGAGAGTTGTCCTGTTTAGTTGCCTGGAGTATGCCCAGACTAGGCGCTCAGAGCGATGGAGTAGTGTTGGTGGTAACATTGCCAACCAGGGCTAGCTGGATAGCATGCTCACATCAGCTGATGTCTTTGCAACTCAACACATAGTCATCGTTGACATCAACACTGATATTCCTTTACATTCTATTGATAATTTAACTTATTTTCTGAATGCTTTCAAGTAAAATTGTTACACTTTTTGCACTTGCACTTTTAAGTATACCAGCTATACTAGCTACTTGCCAGAAACACCAAAGCATTTTGTATTATATTTGGGTGAATACACACTTAAAATGTAGACTTTATGTTGGCAACAAATTTCTTTGAAACTAGCATTAGTCTGCTTCTTCAATGAGCAGGAAACCCCAAAGCCTAATAGTCTTGGAGCTTTGATAATTAATTTAGAACAATGTTGACTACACTGCATCAGACACATGGGCATATTCCACACATTCAAGCCAAACATAATTAGATATTTGACATGGTCTTGGTACAAATAAGTATACTCTATGTTGTTGCAGTCAAAACGAAGATTTGTACATTTGTCATCCAGGGATTGTCCAACATTTTTCAGGAAAGGTTAGAAATCACCAAATAAAATGTGAGGAATTAGGACATCTTCACAAAATGACTCCTAGAATGCACCCACCATCCCAGACTGATGATATGTCTCAGTGTAATTTTTGCATTTGTCTTTAACATGCCCTGCCATTGTCTGTACCAATGTACTGTATGTATGTGTTATACACAATACTGAGAGCTAGAAAACTATTAGCATTGTCCAAGGTAAAACAGATCAACTTAACCTATATGTTAATGTTCTTTTATCGAATTAAATGATTCCTGTTGAGATGAGTAGATGTAGTCTGACAGTGTGACTAATCAGACAGTGGCTTGATGTATTCTTTGAACATGGTGTCAATATGCTTCACTTGCCACTATACAATAAGTTGATTCGTGTCTCAGCTCTAATGTACCTGTAAGCCATGCAAACAAGCTATATGGGGAAAATGTGAAATGTTTTCTTTTATATCAAATTGAATAGCCTCTTTAAGTTTTGCTGTTATATAAATCATTCCGTAGAAAACCTCATTAATTGCTCTATTAAGGAAACATGGAAACTAGACTGCACGCCTGTTCAGACAGCTGTGTGATTTAATGGTCGTACAATACATCCTGTATTTGAATTGGCCGTGTACCCCATTCACACAAAGCCAGGTTATTATCCTGCCGACTGACTGGTTTCTTTGCTATTCAGCCTTGTTTTAGTACACTGATACCCATCATAAGAGAAACAACACACAGGACAGATGGAGGGGCGGGGGTGGTGTAAAGACTTGGAGGTCCTTCTTCTCCGATCAATCAGCTCAGACGTCTGCTGGCTTCAGTTCTGCACATACACATAATCACACGCACCAGCAAGAGCAACATGCATGCAAGCTTTATAAACTTCTGTGGGTAGCTGGCTGGCTGGCTAGCAGGCTCTTATGCTCCAGTTTAAAACTTAAAGACTGGACACACTGGATGTGTGTGCAGCGCTGCTGCGTGTTAGCTCTCGCTTTTCATTTTGGCATTTCAGGGTCCATGTTAACAGTTTACAACATATTGTATAGTGACAAATGAAGCATGTTGACACCATGTTCAAAGAATACATCAAACCATTGTCTGAACAGTCATATTGTCTACAATCAGACTACATCTGCTCATCTCGATAAGAATAATTACATTTGATTGAAGAACATTAACCTATAGGTTAAAGTTGAACTGTTTTACTTTGGACCATGCGAATAGCTGTCTAACTCTCAGCATTGTGTATAACAGATGGATTCATTTTGTTCTATGGTCAATGTGTTACTGACATACAATACACTTTTTAACAGTTCACACTGGATCCATGAGGCGCATTTCACACTTGTGCGATTCTCTCCCAAAAATTAACAGTCAAATGGACAGAATTTCACTAAGATTTCATGTTTGTATGTGCAGAACATGTCACAGACATGATAATACACTAAACAGGTGAGGGGCAGTTTCCTGTGCACGCTGTTTCTTTTACTTTTACTTTCTCTTCCTTGCTTTCTCTAGTTCCCCTTCTGGCCTTTTCACTTTTACAGCGGTGTAAAGGAAAATCACTTCATCATATTCATCAATGATGGTCAGAGACAAACTCCATGTAAACAGATTGGGCAGCCTATGTGAACACAAACACGCAAGTAAGCTGCAGCAGCAGCTCAGCAACGCAGCCATCACGCAGCACACAGGTATCCAGTGTGTCCAGCCTGTTACTGTAAGCTTGCAAACCCCTGACATTTGACATGCTAAGAAAAGTGTCACCAGGGGATATGCATAAAATTTGGTAAAACTTAATTAAGGTAGACTTTCCTTTATTTAGTCTCTATGATGGGTTTTACACAGTATTTGTATGTACTATATAAAGATCGGGTAGTTTAGAACAAGGTGGTTGTTTTTGTATCTCAACGTTAGGTAAAAATGAATAAAGTAAAACATCCATCCATCCGTCCATCTTCTTCCGCTTATTGGAAAAGTAAAACATGTCACAATATAAAAGTAAGTATTCCCTTATTCAAAACTCCCTCCTAGACATTAACAGAGTTGGTTAGCAACTTGAAAATATTAATTATGCTTTAGTTGACATGAGCAGATATTTTAGACAAAAAAATGACCACTTTGCAGATACACTGAGGGCTCTATGCTTCACTCATCAAATGAAGGAGAAATGTCCCACACTTCAACCCACAAAGCAATGTTACAGGACCAAACAACAGTTATAGGGTGACTGGTAGTGTCCTAGGCAACTTATATGAGGAAGAGAAAAAAACACCACATCAATACATGTCTGTCATCCTGTCTGTCCTACCAACTCTTCATCACATGTCTGCTGGAGAAAAAAAAATCTGTCCCGCAGTTGAATGGCTCTGATTATGTGATGTGATTTAGAGCAAAAGAAGTTGAACTCATCATGTCTTTGTCGCCGTTCACTATTGTGTCGTTGTTTTTACTGTCTCTGGCAAATTAGACAATAAAAAATCATTGCGACGATCAGCCCTTCGGACTGAGACTTCAGTGAACTTTCCCCTAGAAAACAGCATCTCTCCCCGCGAGTGTGAGTCAGACAGGGTCCCGTTTACTGATGGTGATTATGTAATTATGTAATTTGGAGCAGAAAAACTTCTCCTTATCAATTTCCAGGGTACATTGTGGATCGCGTTCTCAATCATATTTACATTTACATTTAGCAGACGCTTTTGTCCAAAGCAACTGACAATAAGAATATCTGTCACAAGAAAGAAACCACAGCGTTTCACCATTGATCAAGTAAGAATTAAAAAATATAAGCAATTTTCCAGCCCTCGTCTGAGCATGGCAGCTGCTATTTATCAAGGATACCTTAAGTACATAAGTACTATGCACTTATAGTAGTATAGTATGTAAGTGCTAAGGGTAAGAACATACAGGTGCATCTACAGGTTGTTTTTTTTTCACAACACATCATAACTGCATCCGTATGATTGTAAAGCTGATACATCACACTGAAAGAAAACCACACAGATGTCAACGTCAGGCCTCTTTGTAGAGTTGCTGTGTGAAAAAGGCTTATATAACTGTAAAGGAAGAGCGAAGAACCGCACTGATTGTAGTGATGGAAAAGATGTCTTTTCCCTTCTCCTGACTAGCTTCAGTAAGAGTTTGATTAACTAACCAGCTCCGCTGGTGGTAGTGCTCCTACTGTTGATCTGATTGGTCGAACTTAGCCTGTGATCGGCGGTGATAGACATATGGTTTGTCCAGCAGCCTGCCAAGAATTTTTTTAAATTGCCTTATCTTTTCCAGTTTCTAGCAGGGGCTTTCCAGATGGTTCTGTGGAACAAACAATTAGGTGCATCAGGTGTGTAGCCCATGTGTACATGAGATTTGGTCTCGTCCTTGAGGTATCACACACAGACACACTTACACAGGGTTTATATGAACTTGGCTACAGTTCCATTGTGATGTCACTGACCTGCTGTGACCTGCCAAAAGCAACTGGTAGACATGAATTTACACGACATCAATGAGAAACGCTGGCCAATGGAAGACAAGGAAAAGACATCGGAGAGCTGAATATGTCTGCTTTTGGTTTCCTCAAGCGAACTGAACATAATACTTTAGGTTTTCAGCATGCCACTCTGATTTATCATGAACTCCAAGTCCTTACAGTCTGTCCAGAAATCTGGCTGGATATATAATGAATCAGACATGCCTTCTCGAAATGTGGCTCCAACCATCCATTAGAGTCATTCACTTTTCACATTTCAATTGGCGCAAATATGGCCAGTCTCTAGCTACCGGCTTTCTCGCAGCTTCCATGTATGTGTAAGTGTATGTGTATTGTACATAGCATAATTGTGACAGTGTCCTAATGTACAGACTGAAGGACCACACACGCACACGCACACCATTTGGATACTTGACTAACTCAAAACTATTAGTTAATCATTTTGTGACATGCCCAGAGGGCCATGTTGTCCCCTCGCTTTAACCAAAGAGAGTGAAGAAAGCGAGAGAGAGCAAATGAGTGCACTCTCTCCCTGAAAGCTACTCAGCGCTGCCGTGACAGACAGAAAGAACAAATGCAGGGAGGAGGAGAGGGGGGAAAAAATACGTCAGGGACTGACTGAAAGAACAGAAAAGGGAATGCGAGGCTGGTTGAGGCCGGAGAGTATGGTGCTGAGAGAAGAGACGGCGAGTGTGAAAGCAGAGTGTGGTCTTTATATCTGCTCTTCACTGCACCCCCCACTCTTGTGCTTGCTCTATCTATCTATCTATCTATCTATCTCCCTCTCTTTCTCTCTCCCCCTCTCTCTCTCTCTTTCTCTCTCTCTCTCTCTGCGTTGCCAGGCGCAAGTTTGAGCATAATGTGCGGTGACAGTGTGAGACGATGAAGAATAATTCCTGTATTCAGAGCTGCTACCACTCGCCCCTCCTTCTCTTCATCCTCCTCCTCCTCCTCATCCTCTCTCTCAACTCCACTGACAAGTCAGGCCTGGATATCATTGTATCATTTATCCCAACCTCGCCTCTGCCACTCGGCCCCGTTTGCCCAGAGGGAAGTGTGAAAAGTGTGCGTGTGTGCAAGTGTAAGAGAGTGTGTGCCCACATGTGTGATGATCCCAGTGTGTGAATGTAATTGTGTGTATATGTGTCTTTGCATGTTAGTGTCACTCTGCACTTGTGTGTGTGTGTTGTGTGTGTGTGTTGGGGGGGGGGGGGTTAGTTGACTGCAAATGGGCTTTTGTGGAGTTTTTTGGAGACTGCACTTAACAGCTCGCTCAAGGGAGACACGCATACACACACACACACACAGAGGGCTATAAGGGTTCACAGAAAAGGAGGGCGAGCAAGAGCAGAGTGAGAGAGAGAATTAGGGCGAGAAAGAGAAAGGGAGAGATGGGGAGAGTGGTGGGAAGCGCTTTTTAAAGCCCTGTTACCACGTCTGTTTTGGCTTAGTCAAACAAGAAGAGGTCCGGAGACACACTTTGCACAGAGCATCTGAAATGGACTTGTGGCTGAGGGCGATCCACTTCACCCAATCTGCTCAACCACCGTCGGCGGTGTCACACAGCAAAACACTTGTTGTCGCTGCTGCTTCTGTCACTCCACTGACTGGAGCGATGAACTCACCATGATCTGTGACCCGTCACTCAAACTGCATCCAGGCCATTTTCTCCAAACTGTCGCTCCAGCTGATACTGACTTCCATTGCGTGATACTTGAGTGTCCTGGAGTTTGGACAATATGGTATTAAGTTACAAAACACGGACGGTGATCTTAAACATTGTGTGTTATGTACGTAATTGATTTCTTAGATGACGTTGAAATCAGCTCATTGCACAGAATCTTTAGTTTTCCATCACATTTCCTCTTTGAAAGCGAACAGCAAGCAAGAGATTGGGTCTGACAAAAGAGCAGTTAGTTAACATGAGCCAGTTATAATCCACCATGAACACCTCGGCTGTTGGCTGAAACCGTTGTTTGCTCTTTTGATATAAGCTTGTGGTTTGTGGTGTCAAGCAGAATCTTATGCTAATGCTGTATCTTTGTTCCATGAATTCATTGATATAACATCAGCCTTCACCCTTATTATACTGTACAAGTCCAAGAATATGCACTTCTGCAAGTAAAAATGGTGAGGTCCAGTTTATGTCCTTCCCTCGAACTCAAGCTTTTACCTTCTGAAAAAAGCCTTAGGGCCACAATGCACTTCAAACACAGTCCCTGTCGAAGTGTCTAACAGCATCCAACCCTTCCCATACCAACAATCTGAGTGAGGTGTGCAGAGTTGTGGAAGTAGGAAGGGCTTGAACTCCTCTCACAGAGTCTTTCGTCATTCCTCACACAACTGCTGAGTGCAACACCATGAATGTCTTAAAGGGGAGACTGTCCAAAACATTGCACCATCATCCCCATTTGTTCAGTTTATTGCTTTGAAACTACAAAGACATGCAAACGACAGAATTCTTGTAGCAAGATCAAGGAGGCAGCGGGATTCAGTGGAAGCTATGACAGCCGGCTTATTACTTGTCCTTTAAATGTATCTTTTCTAAACCGGTATAAACACTTTTTATGTTTACACAGGCTTTTAGATGTGGTTAAATGAAAGGTCATATGACCTGATTAATTTCAAGCATACTGACCTCTGTTGGATTCTTCAGTTTAAGCTAAACCTCCATAACTGTTGATTTATTATCATGGCAAACAGGTTGTGGAAACACCAAAAGATTATGTAGTGGTGTGTATAGGTTGTGTAATATATTTTCAGGCCACTTGTGATTCATGGTCAACAGCATTAAAAACCCTCAAGAAGTTTGAGAAGCTTACACGAGACTTAAAACATTGATCATGATCTAGGAATTCACTGTACAGTACCACACAAGTACTGTGTACTTAGTACTGTCATCCATATACACAATGCAAAGGGAATGAGATTAAGAAAATGAAGCCCACATGATACTTTTCTGACTGATGTGGGGCATTCTGTTGGAGCACATGAGAGAACTGTGTTGGATTTATTTGATATTCCTGACCGTACATACATACGGTCAATCTTTGAACCTCTGTTAGTATTGACATATATTTTGGTGTTGCTGAAATATTCCCTATTTGCTGCAAGGAGTGTACACCATTAAACATGGTACAGTTCACCAGTTTCACCAAACTGACTCCACTGCACCACACACACTGATTTGGCATCACAACTGGTGTGATTCCACTGCAAGAAGGAATCTAATCTCACATCATGTCTTTATTACTATATGGGAATTATTACCTTGCCAAGGAGGTTGTGTTTTCACCCATGTCCATTCGGTCGTATTCATGTGGCTGGTATCTATGAGTGAGTACAGACTGATGGGGAGAAAGGAGACTGTTGGGCCTTGGTGTTTGCGCTCTAGTGAGTTGAAAATGGGAGACAGGGATCGGCAACTAAAACTTAATGTGAGCCAGGTCTGTAAAAGTGGGGGGCCAGTGGCCCTTCCCTAGTTTTTATCTCCTTACTTCTGGCGCCCTTGCATGGACGACACCCAACCTCAAACTAATCATTCAATTTGATTTCAGTTACACTCCTGTAAAGTTTGGTGACTACATCTTGCACAGTTGAAACACTATAGTGTTGACATAATTCTGTCGACAGCCAGACATATAAACACCTGAGAAGGTATTCAGATCGGCTGGTTGTTTTATTTTTTTTACAAAAGGTGTATCCATGACCAGATTTTGTCATTTATGAAACACACACACACACACTCAAACTCACAAGGTGAAAACTCAACCAGCCCCTCTGTCATGGCTGGTAATAATTTAAATGATGTCAGCTCCCTCGCTATTGCTAAATCAGAGTGACAACACACTCTGAAAGAAAACATTTTTGAGGGAAACTGATTTTAGTGAAGTGGCTCTGTTGATCAGTTTTACGGTAACTGTCTAATCCAGCAAACTGTGTCAGTTAATCATATAACAGACAGATGCACATACTAGAATGTACATAATTCCGTCAGATGCCAGCAAACTCAGGCAACACATACAGGGTAGGCAGTGTGCTTGCACACACAGTCACACTTTTAACAGTTAGTGTGTTTTTGGGAGTGCATACACTCAGCACTCATGTATACACACATTCTGCTCACACCCTGTCACATTGACTCTCTTGTATACACTTATATTACACACACACAATCTCTCCTAACATGACCCCGCATGTGGGTGTGTGTGTATCAATAAAATATGGTGGCATGAATAAGTGATAGGATACATAATGGAGAGGCAGCTGAGCTGAGCTGAGCCAGGCTAGCTTTCCACAACACTGGAACTTCCCGTCAACAGAATGTCCTCTCAAATACATGTCAGACTACATATATGTGCACATATACATGCATATATATGCAGTACTCACTTGAAGATGTTGAGAACTTGCTTTCCAAAACTGGTCCATGTTGCTGTCATATCACTGTAAATTTATGGCAGCTGAAACTTGAGTTTGAGCCTGTGGGCAGCATTCCATTTGCACGCTATGCTGTCTGAAAATCACAACTAGAAAACAAACAATAAACCATCATGAAATTTGTGAAACACATCATGTGAATCTGGTATCACCGTGCCTTTCATGTTACTGTTAAGCAGCTGATTGTCATCCCTCAGGGGTTAAGGGTTCCCACAGTACATGTATGCTCCACACCATGAAATAAACAGTCCCAAAGTAGCCCTATGCTGCTTGTGACTGTGCAACTTTTCAATTCATATGTGCATTTAGGTTGTTTTAATGTGGGTAGATCAAGCTGAACAGCAGAGGTTGTTTTTACTAAAGTGGCAAGATTTAAGAGCAAGCAATCAGTTGTTATACTATGATAGAATGCCCATGGGATGTACTGTAACAAGTACATATAACAATACATGGAGACCCGACTGTGGATTGGACTATGGGGATGTCCTGTGGAGTTGGCACCAGGGCATTTGCATTGGATCCTTTGAGTCTTTGGCTTGCATGGGTCAGACTTGTTCAGCATGTCCCACAAATGCTTGATCTGATTGGGATATGGGGCATTTGGAGGCAATGCCGATGCCTCGAGCTCTTTGTCATGTTCCTCATACCATTCCTGAGCAGTGCAGTGTCACGATGCATATTGTCCTGCTGGAGGAGCAAGAGAGGGGAGTGTACCTGGTCTGGGATGGTGTTTGGAAAGGTGGTGCATGTCAAATGGCATCCAGAGGAATGCCACCCCTAAGGATTCTCTGCAGAAACTGTTACAAGATCATCAACGTTATTCACTTCACCTGTCAGCCCTTTTTAATGTTTTGGCTGATTGATGATCATATACACATGTGCTCATGCCTCATTGAAATTAGTTGGTGTTAGACTTTTTTGCTCCATAATTATAACTCAGACCTGGTAAAATCACAGCACCTGTTAATATTACAACAGCCCTGGTGTCAAACAATGTTGGTTATTTCGTTGACTCAATTCAGAGGTTCTTGTGGATTTTGACTTAACTTGAAGTAACTGTCATTGGCTCACTGGCTATCTTTATTTGTTCTTCACCTCTTTAATTGTCTTCATGTTTTTTCTTAGTGCTGTTCAAGCCTGCATCCCAACATTTTATTAATGTCCCTGTTTCCTTCCACTTACCAGATCGGGTTCACAATATTGGAAATATTGAGGATACAGTTTTACCTGCCAGCACAGTTGACATTTTTAGTGTATGAACTAACAGCTGGGTGCCATGCCACAATGACTTTGGGCTGGAATGGAAGTGGGAATGCAATGCTTTCATTATATGCATCTGTGGAAAATTAACAGCACCACTAAATTGACCTTGGCTTTGCCTTGCTACTATGAAACAAGAGGAGACCGCATCCACACATTAGCATCCTTTACAGAGTGCTGTTCTTCGAAAGGTTTTGGAATATAGACATATCTTTGTCTTATCTTTTATCTATTTATCTTATAATAAAGACCAACATTGGGAAACAAAGTGTATCATCTATCAATCAGCTCTAGACGGACTGAGCCACAGGCAGAGAATAAATGTAATCCCACACAGACTGATATCATAATCAGACTTGCTGTACATTGAGACTCTGTGTAGCCACAAGATGAAAGCTCATCCCTGATTATGCCACATTAAACAATTAGAGCTAATGTATGAAAAGCATCTGCTGCATGTTGATGCTACGGAGCTAATGTTATCGCCCTTTTCCACTCTGCGTTACTCAAATACAAACAAAAGCAATTAAAGGATGTCTAATTCAGTCATTAGGAAGTGATCAACGAAATGATGGGCACAATGATTTTTTGGCACAGACTGACAGTAGTATAAGAGGAAGATTACACATGATACCAAAAGCTTCCTTTCACATTGCTAGCTATTTCAAGCATCTGATTAGTTTGTGTGTGCTGTGTTTTCCTGTTAAGAGGTCAGAAGAAATGTTTAAATGGTGAAATGGATTGCAGCCTGCAATTTAATCTCATTATCCTTCCTGGGCCATTAACTAATAACTACAGTTTGTAATAGTGGAGCTTGGTCTTAAAAATATAGTATCTCTGTGCTATAACATTAACATGTCTGCTCTAGAAGTGTCTTTTTCTCAGCCTTAATTTATATATATATATATATATATATATATATATATATATATATATATATATATATATATATATATATATATATATATATATACATATATATATATACATATATATATATACATATATATATACATATACATATATATACATATATATATATATATATATATATATATATATATATATATATATATATATATATTTATATGTATATGTATATGTATATATATATACACACACACCCTGGATATGAGAGATTATATTTTTCAGGTTACATATGTATTACACTACATTATAGAACTATAATGGCTTAAAAATGTAATGTACGTTATGTAATCTAAATGTAATATAAGTACAATAAAAGGCAACCTTTGATATAATCGGATGCTCAGTACATGGTTTCCTAGTATCTTGATGGCACTTCAAACAGCAATTCAGTTTTGCATTTTGTGTTCATGTCAAACCCTGTGTGTGTGTGTGTGTGTGTGTGTGTGTGTGTGTGTGTGTGTGTGTGTGTGTGTGTGTGTGTGTGTGTGTGTGTGTGTGTGTGTGTGCATCCTTCCAGGTTGCTCCTATTGCTTGAATGTAAACCTTCTGACCTCTGCTCTCTTGAACCGTATCTAACCTTTTCAAAGAAGTGCATTTGCTTCACATTAAACAGATAAAGCAAATCATGCTACTTAAAGGTCAAACCCCAGGTTAAAAGCTGACCGTTTTCTACCCAACAACGAACTTGCTGTTTATTCAGACTCAAGTATGATCTATTTGTCCCTTAAAAAATAGCTTTCCTACTGGATATAAAGGCAAACCATGTGCAATTGAGGCCCCTCTTTGTATTCAGCTTTTCAAAGGAAAATGTTGCTTTATACCAACCAACTGAACTTTTCCCCTCTTGACCCTGTGCTGACTGCTTGGCTGACTCTCCTGTGTTGCTGTGTGTGCACAGTATGTGTTTATGTGTCTGTCAGGCTCAGCCTGTACACAAGTACCCACAGTACATTGGTGTTGTGCCTAATGGAGCATTGTTTTTGTTCTTACTAGCTCTGTAGTCCTACATGACTCTGCTTTCATTGCCTCTGATCTGGTTTCACTCTTGTTGCAAGAAAAGCAACATACGGGCCGTGTTTGTGTGTAAATGTGTGTGTGTTTTGTCTGTGTCTTACTAGACTGCCTACATTTTGACAGAAAAATCAAGTTCTGTTTCTGCAGGGATAACCATTTACATATTCTTTATTCAGTATTGAAGAATAATGTACCATCAGACATCAGAAATGCCTAGCTTGTGTAATATATCTGGGATGATGTGCATAAATAGGTCAGATCAACGCATTATGAGGACGGAACATTAAAATGATGATTCAACAAAAAGAGCCTGGTCCTGTATCACTTTTTACATTTTAAATCACCCTTAACTTAACAACTTTAATTTAAGATCACCAGATCTAGGATCCACATCAAATTGTACTCATACATAGATACCAGCCACCTGAACAAAACAGATTTCTTTCATCACAATCAATGCAATATATTTCCTGAGAAATTGCACAAAACGTGGAAAATCGTCCGATCTCCCAATGTTCTGCACCAAAACTCAATGGGATCTATTCTGGGTTGAGACTTATCCTGCATTCAAGCTTTGCGAAAATCCGTATTGCAGTTTTGTGAAAACTTGCTGACAATCTGACCAACCAACAAGCAAACAAACTGACACAGATGAAAACGTTACCTCCAAGTGCTCCAAGTTGGATGTTAAGAATTAATAAATTATGGACTTCATTAACATCCATTTTAATGAAGTCCATATTCATTATGTAACTCTAACTTAAATCTGTTCTGATAATCAGCTGAAATGTCAGTGTCCAGACATATTTTGTCCCAGGTGTAGTTGAAACCAAAAATACGGGATTTGGCTTTCTACAACTCACACTTAATGAACAGACCTTCATTTTGTGTCAAGAGTTCAAGGTAGGCTTCAATTTCTAAACCGCTGTTCAAAGTGTGACTCACAGGAACAGACGCACAATTGCACATGGGGTATTTTTACCACTGTTTTTGAGAGGTATTCTCTCTCTCTCTCTCTCTCTCTCTCTCTCTCACACACACACACACACACACACAGTGTTCAGCAGCAGCCCTACAGCAGCAGCCCTACAGCAGCAGCCCTTACCTTGGTTTGGGTGTGGGGCTTGTCTGATATGTGATGTGATGGTGAGCGACAGTGTCCTGACGCTGTGCTGTCCGTCACTTTCCTCAGCGGACACCAACACCAGCAGCCTCTTTCAGCTGAGACCAGCCCTCCTGTCCAAAACCATTGACAAGGGTCTCCCAACATGATTGTCAAAGGACATGAAGCGTTATATGTGTGTGTGTTCAGGTTAGGATATGTCAATGTTCTACTGAGTGTGATCTGTTCTCCACCATCTGCAGTTTGCTCATGAAGTGCTTACAGAAGGAGAACTATTCGAATGTGCTCACTGTTGACGCACCGTCTCTTTGAAATGCTTACATGAGCCAAAGTATTTCTTTGATACAGAAAGAGACGGAATTTCAACTGACCTCGCCTCCAAGTTTCAGAGACAGCATCAATCTGCTGCCAGTCTGATAATTATATTATAATTATATATTAGATTCTTCTTCAGTTCATTTAGTTCAGCCTAATGTAAGTTCCGTCAAGTATGAACTATGGAATTGAAACCCAAGTTGTACTAAAGTGTATTTTTCTTTTAACTGTGTGTCCTTGCCTTTCTGAAAGTCCTCAACTGTCCCTATCTGCAGATGAATTCATTGTTTGTGTACAAATTCAGCTGTACATACTGAATATGACATTCTTTTCCATTTTTTTCTGTTTATGGTTCTCATTTGAGGACCAGGCGGGGTCTGTTGTTGCTTTCTTTTGGCCCATTTATAAGAGCAGCAGTCGGCCTATAAAAGCTGTCCCATTCTGTGTCCAGTGGTGAGGCGGCTGTCAGTTTGCTCTGAATAAGTAGCCAGTCAAATCCTGGGTGACCACTAGGTTTTCATTAGAGGCCTAATTCAAAGCGGCCCACATAGTGTGTCAGGAGTGTCCCGTCTTGTTGTTGGCACCCCTTATAACACACTCTAATGAGCAGCCGCTGGGAAAGTTGTGGTCAGCTGTGTGTATGGATTCGGTGTAGCTTAGAATATACGGTCAGTGAAGACGAAGAGAAAGTCCCCACTCAAGGGCCAGAATTATCCCCATGAATCACTTACTTTCTTTTCATTTGTTCCTTAATCACACAACCTGTTGACTACCATGATTTATGGGACTAGCTGCTGGCCGTGGTTTTCCCTGTGGAGTTCAAGTGTAAGGCCTTTGTGGATTCTCAGTGGACTTGCCAGTGTGTGTGCTGGACACCGTTAGTGTGTTTTTAAAGGTGCAATAAGGATGTCTTTGCCTCTGTGCTTGGTGGGTTGATCGGTTGAGACGTTGATGATTTCAGGACAGCAGCATTCAGCAGCCTTAACACCAATGCCTTCAGTCAACAGCTCCCATTTTAACTTCCGATATGAGTGAAAACCGTAATGATCGATTCAGTTAACTTGATCATGGCATGTCCAGGGTATTTGAGCAGTGCATGAAAGGACAGAGGGTCCAACATCTAGCACGTGTCTCTATTCTAACCCAGAAACATGCCATCTATCCCGATACACTGTAATGGGGTGTGTGTGTCTCCAGCCGCATTAATGTGCGATGTCCTTTACACAGGAGGGTGTGTTAAGCCTGGCTTTTCACAGTCCATCAGGATGATCTCCGGTAGATGTTAATGAGCTTTCCCACTAATGTGGCCTCAGTCGTCCAACTGAACAGCTTTCTAAGGATTGTGCAGTGCAAGGGCTCACATGGTGATGCTGACATGCTTTCATGTGTAAAACATCTGTATATATATATATATATATATATATATATATATATATATATAGAGAGAGAGAGAGAGAGAGAGAGAGAGAGAGAAACGTATATCCTTTGAGAAGTAGATCTTTGAGTTAATTTCCCTCAGAGTCTATCACAGGCCAAATTTGATCATTATTAAACCTTTAGTTCCCGTTCAGGTCAAAACTCACTCATGGCAGTCTATTCAAAAGTCTTAAAAGAGAATACTATTTTTACACCAGGGTCCTATGTTTCCGTGTTTGGGTGTGTAAATGGTTCATACTTAACAAAAATGTTGGAATCAGTGCAGTAGATCGCCTCAGCTGGCAGCCGTGACATGGCTGTAATGGCTGCAGTGTAATCCTTTGGGGCAAACTTTTATTAAGTATGAATCATTTAAACACCAAAACGTTTAAACAAAGGGCCCAGGTTTAGATTTAGAACTGAGGTTAATATAGGCAACAGTGGGGGATGGCAATGTAGGTATTTATATTGGTGCCTGTCACTCAAATGAGGAAAATATATGTAAATGGTAATGTTTTTAGAATTTGGAGATGTTAAATGATGTGAGGAAGAGGACTCATAAACACAGGGTTGGCTACACTCTAGGTACCGCAGAATCCATAAAAGTCAAGTGGAAACATCATTGCTCCGGATTAAAATACGTTTTCCACAGGTGGAGATGTCATTGTCACTGCAGGTAGAGGCACCCGTCTCACACAGCACCATCACCATCAGGAAATAAACATGTCACCACAGAAAGAAGTGTTTGAGAAGTTGCTAGACGTGATCACCAAGCATTCTGTTACTGGGATCACACAATATTTACTTAATCCACTTGAAATCGTTCTGGTTAGAGATTCCAGAATAGAAAGTGTGTTTTCCAGTTCATTCATTCATACATTAATTTGCTCTCCCTTCTAATACAATTTTCAAGATGGGCCGCTATGTGCCCTGTGAACAATATTTGCATTTGTGGCCTTGTTTATCTTTTGAACACGAACACAAACGTAGTGCTACCCACATTTGAAGTAAACATGCGCAACAAGAATATAGTTGTTCCAACCAGAAAAACAATCAGATTAAGTGTTATCTGTGGTTATGGTTGTTTGGCGCTAACATTTACCTAATAAAGGGATTATCAAACGTTTACACAACCACTCTCCATCTTACTGAAAATTCATTCAGCCGGATCAGATGGGCTGCTACTCTGATTTAATGCAGTTATACAGGAAGGGTCAATTCAGGGCAAAAGAAAAGGGAGATGGGGCTGCACAGTGGCACCTCATATTTACAGCCCACTTTGCACTTTGGTTGCACAGTCAATCAGACCACATGTGCTGTAAATTCTTGTTATTTCATGTATTGTGGTATCTGTAGTACTTACTCCATGTGCACCGAAAAATAGGAGGCTTTGCAAAATTAACCAGTTATCATTGCTAAACACTGAAGCCCATTTTAATCCCTTATATGCCTGGGAAAACACGTAAATTACTTCTATTTTTATTGAGTTTTTTCCTCATTATGAAGGGTCAAAACCTTGTAGGAATTGGTAGCACTGACTAAATCAACATATGCTCTGCCTGGTAGCGGGTTCATTTTAAAAATACTGGCATCAGCCAGAAGGAAACCACAACACCAATACGTATGTGAATCATTTATTCACATAGGCCAGTGTGTGTACGCACTTCTGCATAAGTGTAAGTGTGTGTGTGTGTGTGTGTGTGTGTGTGAGACAGTTGGGGGTTGGAATGTGACGTGAGAGCACTAATCAGAGCCAGCTGGGGCCAACGGTGAGATTAAAGTTAAAACACAAAAACAATCAGCTGGGATAAGTATACTATCGCTATGGGTTACTGCCCCCATCCCAGCCTCTCAAGGGAGAGAGGGACAGAGACTCACGGAGAGAGGATGGATGATAGACTGATGGATGGGACTCTACCCACCCCGGCTGGCACAGACCCTCTGATTAAGAGCTCCTTTGTATTCTCTTTGATCCCTTCCTCTCAGTGGTGAGTCTAGTCTCACCACAACATGCACATGACACACCGACACACTGCCAGCCAGTGCAGTAGGAAGTGTACTGTGTAGCTGTGTGTGTGTGTGTGTGTGTGTGTGTGTGTGTGTGTGTGTGTGTGTGTGTGTGTGTGTGTGTGTGTGTGTGTGTGTGTGTGTGTGTGTGTGTGTGTGTGTGTGTGTGTGTGTGTGTTTGTATGGACGTGTGTTGTGTGTATGTACTAAATGTTCTCATGATGAAAGAAATACAAAATGTGTTTGTTGGAACTACTGGATGAGGGTGAGAATGGGGTTAGGGTTTAGATCTTTAGATTATAGTTATGTGGGGGCAGAGGTCTATTCATAGCACTGAGATCGTTCAGTGGCAAAAATAAATAAATACCTTTTAATTAAAGATCCAACCACTACCCTTTTCTGAAGCCTTCAACGATATCTCATGGTCCTCTTTACTGAACAAGTTTGCTTAGTTAGCCGAGCCCGTGCACCCACTTCATATGGGGTTCACGTTAATGCTTTTCGCTCAGATGATACAGTGAAAAAATCCTTTTAAAAGAAGAGCTTAAATAACATCTTTTAACTTCAACCTGCACTGTCTAGGTACCAGAATTTTACAAGACTAGTTTAGAAAATGATACTCGATACCTCTATTGAAAGCACAGTAAAAAGAAAAATAGGTCCTAGGTACACGAAATTGGAAATATGAATTTTCTTGACAATATTAGTCTGTACCAACTTAGACCTGACACTTCAGACTACCTCAGACCTAGACCGCTCAGTGCCATGTTTGCAACAATTAAGGAACAGCACAAAAACAATTTAGATTGTCATTTAGCATTTACCTAAAAACAACAACAATTTTCTCAACATTCTCAAGTCGCTACCTTTACTACAGTGAGTAACCAAACTGTAATAGTAATGATGCATGGAACTACAAAAGTAAGAAGTGAAAGAGCATTTCCTTTAAGATTAGTGGTATGTTAAGGTATAAAATGATGATGACAGGGTGTTACACATTGCAAGTTTTTCAGGTATAGATTTGTTTCACTTGCGTTTGAGATTTAGCCTGTGTGTTTAGATGGAAATGAAAGTGTGTGTGTGTGTGTGTGTGTGTGTGTGTGTGTGTGTGTGTGCTGCAGTCTGCGTGTGTTTGCGTGAGACTGTAAGAGGATTAAGGCCTGTTCACAGCCGAGGGTGCAGACTGGACCATTTCTGATCGTTCCCTCTGTACGTCCGATTGGCTGATGAGGTATTAACTTGCCACTGTGCCGTTATATGTGTCTCTGTCAGACTGTGTGAGCACGCCTCTCCAAAAACAGCAACATTTCTTTCCTTATTCCAAGCTGCCAGGAACCCCCCTCCCTCCCTCTCTCCCTCCCTCACTCCATCCACCTAACTCCGGCCTGAAAAACCTCCCCCGTTATCTCCAGCTGTGGCATCTGCTGCTATTTTACTGATAGCTTTTTCGACTCTGTATCTCGCGTTGACTTGCACTTTCTTTTGAAGTCTGGCCAACGGTGTCGTCCCAGAACACAGCTCCCGTCCCAGCGTCCAGACACAGTCAACACCAGCAACAAAGTGACGTCTAAGATTAGGCTTTACACGTGCTGATAACTGAAGTCAAAGCTTTCTTCCTGTAATGGTCAAAATGCTATTGGAGAGGGTTTTTCTCCCAGCAAGGAAACAGCTCTGGAGGAAACACTGCATACTACATCCAAACAGTCACCTTTTAGATGCAGCTACCTGCTTGTTTTAAATACATATCATTTTTGGTGTTGAAAATGACATTTTAAAGATAAGCCCCTACATATTAGCGCACAATATTTATCAGCCTGCTTGGATCAGCCATCCTTTAAAAAGCCCATATCAGTAGAGCTCCACAGTAGTTTCCATTTCTTCATTGGCCTCCCTCCAGAGCCGCACTATCTACACGTCACGTCAGACAAAACCACCTTGTAAATAACCATATTACTTTACACAGTGACATCAGTCCGAGAGGAAAAGTTCCCCAACATTAGAGCGCAGGGGGATTGTGTCAGGGGCATGAGAGGTTAAGACTTGTTGAATAGCTGGTAGGCGTCACACAATGAGGTGGATTAGGCAGCACTAGAAAAGGCCTTTAGAGCATTACTGGGCTGTTCAGCAGCTTACAGCGCCTACAATAACACTGCATCAGTGCAGATCCAGCCGGGCGAGCTGGGGATGGCAAAAAGGCCAGCTGGGAGGGCAAGTGGCTGGCAGTGACAGCCTGAAGGGAACTGTGATGTGAGAAAAGAAGTTAATGAGGAGCCAATGTATCAAATTGCACTGAGAGACAAGAAGAATACAGCTAAGGAGCTACTAATCTGCACAGCAGCGTTTTGCTAGACATCCTCTGAGTCTTCCTGAAGGATCGCTGGGTGTCACAATAGCATTGAGGTGAAGAGTTGGCGAAAAGGAGTGGGACTGTAGAGGGGAGGTGAGGTTCAGTCTCAGTGGCTCCAGCACTTGTCTCTGCTTGCCTGGAGCTGTGGCTGGAAAAATGATATCATTACTGATGACCCATATTCTTACAGATAAACCCAGCACCACAGTGTGTGCTCCGAAACTGTATAGAAATGACTGTGTCTGTGTGAGTGCCCATTTGGAATGTCTGCTCATATCAGTCTGGGCTGCTTTTCTCTGATTGTTGTCTTTATGTTTGTATTGCATCTACTCCATCCTTTATGCAGACTGGGTACATGCAGCAAGGCAAAATAATACAGCCATATTCCAACATGTGCGGTATATTGCACTTCCTCACACTGTACAGCCTGCCCCTAGTCTTCTGTCCCCACCTCTGCCATGGCGACATTTCATAACCTCCGCAGTCCTTCGTGCTCTTGACCAGACAAAAAGTCAAACACAATATTATGCACGTTTCTGCAGTAGTCACGAGTATTGGCTCCAGGCCTGATGTAAAAATGGAAGTAGAGTATCACCAAGTTCTTTTGCAAAAGAGATTCATTTATTCACTTCAAAAGTCTCCACAATGATGGTCTCTCGAATTCAGATCAGTGATGTATTTGTGTGTTCCAGGGTTTCAGTGTGAGAGCTGAGGGCTCAAAATGTAAATAATCTTTTATACGTTTCTAATCTGGACAGATAAAATAAAGTACCAGTGTTGGCCTCATAAGTCCATACTCTGTCTGAGCCCAGAGCTAGTGTGAACCAGCAGTCCTCACCTCGGCCTGGGATTACTGCAACATTTCTGCTCTGTGTACTGTAGGGGGAACTAAACAGGAGGGGGCTGGGATGGTGGGTGGGGTGACAGGCTGGGATAACACCGCAGAGTGGCACATCGCATGTTAGCCAGATAATAACAGTGTGGTTTGTATTAGGCTTCCTGGGCCAAAGTAAGAAGCTCCCACTTCCTGCATGCCCTCTCCGTGACAAAAGACAGTATCCATACTCACTTCTGAACATCTGCAGGACATATTAAACTCATGCTGTGGTTTTACATCGGTGCAGGATGAATTAAAAAAGACTACTTGGCAAATTAGACCCCCTGTTCATCTCAAGGTTTACTGATGTGTTCTGCAGTTAGTTTTTGACAGGCAGCAGGGTGCAGTTCAACATCATCTCAACTGCAGAAAGAATTCGTAGCATTACATTTTGGCGCAGTAAAAAGTCCGGCAGTGGAAAGTGAGAGCAGAGAGAAACGGTTGGACAGAAGGCTTTTGAAAGTATCTCAATTCTTTTTATTGAAATGCAGGCATGTTTATCATTTTGAGCTGGCCATTATGTCACTATTATTGATTTTTTTTTTTTGTTTGTTTGTTTGTTTGCACATTCATCCACCATTCATTGTATCGAGCACTGTGTTCTCGCCACATACAGTGAAGCTTGTCGTTTAAATGAAAATTGAATAAACAACCAAAGTACACTGTGGCCCCTGGAGCTAACACCATACACAGCCATGCACTAAAACAGCCGAGGGCTCAGTGCATATTCTTGGCCATCATCGTGACAAAAGATAACATAACTAGAATGGTACACATAGTATTATTAATGAGATGCATGTGTTATTCCCTGAGAAATTAGCAAAAATTTCAAAAAAATACAATGTTAGAGAATGTGAAAAAAAAAATCCTGGGTGTGTCCCTTTATCTGGATCAGCACCAAAAATGAATGGGGTCTATTATGAGCCAAGACCAGTCCATCTAAGTTTTGTGAAATCTGTGGAAGGATAAGCCTAAAATTCTGCTCATAGTCAAACTCTGTGCAGTGTTTTGCATCTGATAAGTCACTAAACTGATGGATTTTACCTAAAACAACCTAAAACGACAATTCCCAAGAAAAGAACCGTTACGTCATATTCACTCCCTAAGTCAGCTCATCCAAACCACCATACATTGCATACTTCCTCTGTCTGCAGCACATCTGGTGTGTGCTACAGGTGTCAACTGACATGTGTCATATGATGCAGCGCTACGCAACATGGCCAGTGTGTGTTACACATTAAGCTAGAATGATGATTCTGTGAATATCCCATGGGTAGCTGTAGGTCAGAGGGCCTGAGCGGAGCTGACGTACAAACCTTTCCAAACTCAACAAGTCATGCAGAGCTGAACATAAAACAAGCTGATTGGTTGATCCAGTCCAAGATTGAAATGTGTAGTTTGGACACTTTAGCTATGAATGAAACAGCCACATGAACAACCACCTGATCTGGATATCCCAGAAGAGTATGTTCCATGTAGTAGCAGCAACCATGTGCACTTCAGTACTCAAGTACAACAATTATCTCTGCTCTCAGTTTGATGACTCTGTCATGGATGCACTCTGCTGAATGTTCTCAGAGAGTTGACAGTGTCAGCAGAGCAGCCGGGCAGCAGCAACAGATTTAAAACTGTCACAATACACTACATGCATCACAGTCTTACTACTGTGCTGCCACTTACAAGCATGCTATTCTGTCCATACAGTATAGCGATGGATATGGTTTACAGCTTGTAAGTTCAGGGAATAGGTTCCCTATGGAGACATTCTCACCGGGGCAGCTCGGCTTGTCCACGGTGAGGGATGCTGGGGTTGAAGGGCTTGGAGCAACGTGGCATGTCAGAGAAATGCACTGTGTCACTCAGAGAATGTTGGAAGAAGCAGCCAGGTTGGTTGTGATGCAGAATAGAGATGATGGCTAATCCCACAGACTTTTTTTTTTTAACATTTTATGCTGCAACTTTATGTTTCTTATGGTTTGATGTTATGCTGAGACGACAATGCGTGCTCTGGTCAGGTTTAAGGACAAAAACCAGTTGGTTCCCAGATAGCACGAAGAAACATGAAATCAGATGGCTGTGAACGAACCAACACTTTACCCAGATTATCTTAAATGATATTTATCTGGAGGCAAGAGTAAGTGACAGCAGCTGAAATAATTATTTAATAATTATTCAGTAATATTGAACATGTATGATGAGCAGAAACACAGCTACAGTAAGTACTCTATATCAAAGTTATTTAAACCTGCATGACCAGTGACTGCTCTTAGGTACTATTAGCAGAAGGATGGCCCAGCGTAAACCAATAAGATCCAAGTTGTAATAGAGCAGAATTAGCATTTAAACAAATTCTATTATATCTTCAGTTTTTTTTAATGTGGCACCAAGTTGGTCTTATTTATCATCAGTAAGTAGGACTCTTAAATACAAGCACTGATACAATCCCTGAGTTTTACTAACAAAACATGTATTTTACTAAATCCTGTTTTACATCATTTAACTAAACATGCTTAACTGCTCAAACAGCACCTACAGTCGGTTCAGAAATTCCTCTGATACTTGGAATCGGCCAGGTATCGGAATTGGTATCAGGAAGGAAACAGAGTTATCTCGATATCTGTAGTTTAAGTGTGTTTTTACATACGAAGCCATACGATAGACATGCGGAAACAAAGCAAAATTGATCCAATCTGATAAAAGAATATGCAAAGAAGAACTGTCAGAGCATTCAACACCAACCTTTGGTGCTTCGCTGTTTTGAAATACTGAGACCGTTTCAGTGTTTGTTGTGATTTAAAACAGATCACCTGATGGCTCCCACTCTCTCTCTCCCTCTCTCTCTCTGTGTCTCTTTCCCTGCAGAGCTGCAGAGGGAGGGCAGCATCGAGACCCTCAGCAACAGCTCGGGTTCCACCAGCGGCAGCATCCCGCGCAACTTCGAGGGCTACCGCTCCCCTCTGCCCACCAACGAGAGCCAGCCACTCAGCCTCTTCCCCACCAACTTCCCCTAGACTCCCACCTCTCCAGCAGGAACACCAACCACCGTCCAGCCCACCTGCTCCACCTGCCTGCCCCCCCACATCTGTCCACACAGCATCACACTGACACGCTGATGTGTTGAACTGACACCAGATTGTGTCCAGGATTTGTGTTTCTCTGTGCAGTGTGTTTTGTGTTTTTCTCTTCTTATACAGCTGGTCACAGATCAGTGTGATACCAGCTACATATAATGTTACTGTTTTATTTCTTGGGTTGGATTTGAAGGCTTTTTAAAAAAAAAAGTTTTGCTGCAAATCACTGCAGGTAGTGGAGACTTGCATTTATATTTAATTTGACCATTTTAATACCTAAATTACTCCAGAAATGAAAATGATTGAGTGTTTTCCCTCAGACTGCAGCCATGTCAGGGTGAAAACACACAGTACAATTTGTTTTAGTCCTTTGAAAACAAATTATTGCATAGCAATTAACCAAATCTAAAGTACAGAAATGCAGTTTCATCACTGCAGAGTATTTTGATACAGCTGAGGTCAGGGAGGAATTCCCCCTATTTTCAATATCACATTTCTAATAAGAGACCAGTATCAGCACAATGATCTAACCCTGCTTGTTACCTTGTCATTGTGTTAAATCAGGAGGCCGGCCGTCCTCTCCTCTCTGCAGCCGATGTCGGCTGTTTCCTCAGCACGCCATCGCCCAGTGTGTTTGAAGTTTTACGGTGTGCCTGTTGTCTGAATGAGCCATAAGAAAAGGGAGCGCAGACAGAGGGAAAATGTTTATTCCAGCCAGTGACGTGTAGCAGCTCCCTTTCCCTCCGTGTGTTTGTGCCCTCATGGCCTCCTGCTAAATGTTCCTGATTAAATTTGGTCCTCTCATGCCTTTGATTTTCCTGTAATTACATTTGACAAAAGATGCAGTAATGAGATGACACTATTACTACGTTGCTGAAGTCATTTAGATGTTTACAGTATAATTGAGATATGCTTCTGACATCATGAGGATATATTCGCCACTCGGCCTTTCCGCAGAGTAAATTTTAATTGAGCGCAGTAATAGAAGCATGTGTAGCCATCATGCTGTATTTTTTACATTAGCCTCCTTTGACCAAATCTTTTTCTTCCTCTAGTTATAAGTCTCTAAAAATGTATTTTCCTTAAATGTACTAGCTTTGCCTGTAATAGCGAAGGAGATTGACTTTGATAATCAGAAATTATTTTATGAAACACACTCTGCCTGATGATTTGTCCTAAGCAGAATGTTTGACTGCACTATTTACAGTCGCCTTCGGAAAAGACATGGAATGATATTAGAAGTGAACAATCCCACATGTGTGAGTGCTGCCGGACGGGCTTGCATGTCATGTCGGCCCGTTGTTGCTCGGTCAGTGAATGAGGGCATGAATCTACACATTTTAATTCAGAGCAAATGCTTGTTGTTGACATTAAAATTTGATTGGTAAAATACTCACTTCTTCTCCCAGCATTCATGCAAGGAAAAAAAAAAGAAAAAAAACATAATAAAAGTCAAGGAAATGAATCTTTTTTTCTCACTCTGATTGCTCCTAATTGTGTCGTTCGTATTTCAACCACGGCGGTGACCATCAGCAACATTGTACTGCTGGTAATTAGTACCATATTTTTTAAAAGGCAATGAAGTGCTGTTAAAGGGACTTTTTATGGCCGACTCTGGCTCTTTGTTCTGAAGGAAGGGAGAACACGAGAGGGCATGTTTGTTTCTCTGCTAATCAGCACGAAACTTCAAGTCCCAGAACTCTCAAACAAAGTTTTTTTGTTTTTTTTTTAAAGGGAAGTCAAACATTGGACAGGAACCATTTGAACTAATTTGAATTAAATTAGATTAGCGGTAGATTATTCCTTGTATGCTTTATTTCATCTCATCGTTGTGTTCATATGCTACTAGTCGTAAAATTTAAAAGGGGCCCTTGCCCGGCTACAGTGGAACACATCCAAACTTGAAGAGATGGCCAGAAAACGTTTGCACAGACAATTAAATTAATAATATATTACCACTCAACTGCCTGAAACATTTTTAAATTAAAACCAGTATGCATGTTATTCCACTCACATGGATTTGAAAATGAAATTGGTTACAGTATAATTTGGACAACAGAATGAATGCATAAAAAACAGAACCATTACAAAATATCTATTCAGGTTTTTATGCAGGACTCCCTTATGAATAAAGTAAGAAATAGGCTCCAGCTGGCAGGATGTGTGTCTGCCACTTCATCTTGAGGAAAGTTCAGCATTGTACAGCAAGCACAAGAGGAAAACAACAGTTCCGACTGAAAGTGTTTTATTTGATTCCAACATGTTATTACAAACCTTTTGCAATGTTTCATATTCACAAAATGAATCATCATAAATGTGAATGAAATCCAAACCATTTAAAAAAAAAATGTAATAAATAAATATAGTTTGTATTTAGCAAGGATACCACACACTAAAAACCTGGCAAATGACCAATGTCATGTCAGTTTAAAATAGATTTGTATGCGTGTTTATTTTTAATTAATAATTTGTCATTAGCCATGTATTAATTTTGAGAAGAAATGCTGAGCTACTGAAGTTTGAACTTGGCAGCAGCGTGTTCTAGCAGTAACTCAGAGGGCAGTGTGTCCTCCACAACGACTGTAAATCTCCACTCACCGATTCAAGTCACGCTGAATGAAAGAAATCCCTGAGATGTAAATGAAGCTACCTTTCCTTTCCTGGCATCTAAACCTCCTGCTGGGAAGTGTGTGTGTGTGTGTGTGTGTGTGTGTGTGTGTGTGTGTGTGTGGACCTGCTGGTGTTGAGTCCAAACTTGTGAACTTTGAACAAGAGAAACATGGCAGCAAACGGGAACATTATCAATCAGAATATTAAGACTAGTGGAGTGGAAAAGATGCAGTCAAAATAAGCTGATTGAATATACTGTATACTATATAGGCGCAGTAACATTCATTCTGTTGAATTTAGCATGGGTTCCTTACAAATGAGAAGCATTAGATCGGTTAGCAAACAGAACTTATCTGACTTGAATAAAGCACGCTAACACTTACTGAATACACTGTGCAGCTTAGTGTAAACTATGTGGAATGGTAATAGGCTTCAATCAATTAAACATTCACTATGCTAACAGGTTATAGTTGACAGTTTAGCCTTTGTTATGTTAAGTGGCCTCAGGTCGGCAGGCTGTCGGGGCACACAGAGACCTCTGATAGCTTCATTATGATAAACATTGCGTTCGAATGGGGCTGTAGATTGAAATCAGTTATTAACTCAGTATAGCCAGCGACCAGGTTCATTCACAGTGGAGCTTTTCTATCATCCACTGCAGTGTCGTTATTCAACGGGAGAACCTTCCAAATATCCCTCGAGCTTCATTTAGCAAACGCAAACAGCAGAGAGATCTCCCACTGATTCCAGACCATTGTTGATAAAAGTGCCAGCAGTTGATGCCGATGTCCGTAACTGTGCTGCCAGCTAATTTTATCCAAACTGAAATCTCATTCACAACACGACCACCCTTTTCTTCTGCTGAGGCCAGCGGCACCACAGTAAATACAGCTCGATGTAAATTAGGCAGCACTTCCTGTTTTTCTACCAGAAATTGCTACTTTTGGTTAAGACAGGTGACAATACACCCACTGCCAAGACAGTTTTTTCTTTTTTTTTTTTAAAGTCCAAAACAACATTTTTGTTTCATACCTTCACACTTACTAAACCTGATCAGTGATTCATTTGCCATTTGAAAAAAAATCAAGCCAGTTCTCAGAACTCATACAAAAAGAAGTCCTTACATTTTTTTTAATCTCCTGCAATTTACCAAGTACTTTGGCATTTATTGTATATATTATGGTGGATTGCTCAACATGGAAAATCAGTTGCTTTGGGCATACACGTTAACAATTATAATATGTCACAAATATATACACAGATGTTCACTCTCTCACCATTAGAAACGTTGCTGAAACAACGTGATTGCAACCTTCAGCAGCATCCAGAGAGAAAACACATACACACAGCTGCAGGAAAGATGACTTGGTTTATTTTGAAATTTGTTAAAGAAGTTGAAACGTAAAATAATTCTCTTTAGATGGATGAGAGACGGAAGCTAAAATACAATAGTTAAGGGCAATTAACATGTACTATATATTTCTGTGGGGATGTAAAATAGTGATTCAGAACATCTGTAAATTCTTTGGAAAATTTAGCGATGTTGCAAAAAATTCCCAAAACATAAAAAACACACAGACAAGCAGCTAAAGTATTAATATGGTACCATAATGCATATGTGTCCTGGCTTTACATGTGAACCCTTGTGTAATATATTTCTCTGCGGTGTGTGAAACTTACCTTGGAGGATTCCTGCATGTTTTATCATCACACCATCTTCACGTTGAATCTTTAAACGCCACGCAGTCTGCCTCGTGGGTCTCAGTCTGGTTCATATGGCCTGGAGCTCAAATGCATTTCATCATATATAAAGGTTTCATTCTGAATGTTGAGCTGTCTACATGACACACACAGTGTCGGGGTGTGCTGTGAGAAAAAGGTCACACATCACATCCCACGCTCTCAGGCCAGGAAATGGATAATACTGAATTTTCTGACAATCCTGGGTTTTGCATGTGAGAACCATATCATTTAAAATAATGATAATCTAATTCAGGGAGGTGAGTCACCAAGATTTCTGCTCTGCTCATCAGCTGCTGCAGAAAACCTCCTCACTGGCACCTTTAAGCCACCGTCATTGATCTTATAACCTAAATCCTTCATTAAACTAGCTAGCACATAGCTAAAAATATGACTGTAAAGGAGGAATAATCCTTGAATTATTGTTAAATTGTACAACCATCAAAAATCTAAAATTTGGTATATTTTCAGACTTTACTTAGAATGACACCTGTCAGATAATATGATGCTGATTTTAATCCTGGGCCCTGTTTTCTACACCTCATTGAAACACCTCTGGGGCCCCTGCAGGTCCTTGAACCACATTTTGAGTGGCAAAGAGACAGCTCTGTCACCACCGAAACTCACCATCAGGATGTCAAGACCTGTGCAGTGCACGGTGTCCGAGACAAAGGAGGAGATGTGCTCAGAGATCTGGGCTCAGTGTGCTGCTGTCAGGTCGGATGGAGATTAGATGGGAATCAGGAACACGAGCAGGATTTTTTTTTTTCTTTTCTTTTCTGGATCAGCTTCAGTTTCATCCGCCATATTTATCCTTCAAGAAACACATGAATGAGTGTTCTCTCTCAGAGCTGCTGCGGCTTGATGTCATATCACAAAGCAGTTAATAAAACACTAGCCTGTATACAAGAGGGAGCAGGGAGCTGAGCTCAGGTCACTACATTTGAGGCTCAGCTGCATTTAAATTAGGTCAAATTAAGTGGCGAAATTAAAAAAAACTCTATCAAATATACACACACACACACACACACACACACACACACACACTTACAAGTAAAGCGATAATTTGCATGATGATGCGGTCGAACTTTTCTCTTCTCCGTTCTAAAATCAGCTGCTACTAAACCACAGCATTATGAGACAGCATGAGAACACATTTACAGGTGTTTTCTTTCTTTCTTTCTTTTCTTTCTTTCTTTCTTTTTTTTGGATTTGCCGCATTTTGAAATCACAAAAAAAAAAAATGAATCGTCGTGAAAATCTAATCTTTTATACCTCAAATTTCACGTTCATTCCATTTATCCGGCACATATATATCATTTTTGCTGAACCAATTGCAGGTGTCAGTGGTTAAAATAAGCGCTGTTATTCTGAAACTGTTCTGACAGGAAACACTAAAACGTGGCATTTTAAACTAACCGATGAAATCGACGCCGACACCTTTTCCTAGTTTGGGCTCTCTGGTTCCGAGGAGAGGTTCGGTGTGTTCTTGGGTTCCCCCCTGTGTTCTGTCTGCACCGGGCTGTGTGACAGAGCTCTTCCTCTGCCTCCGGCCTGCAGGTAGCGTCTGCTCCTCCGCTGCGCTCCTAATATGATTCAATGTTCCCGGCGCTGCAGCTGCTAATTCAATTTCTCCATGCTGTCAACACATCTGCAAAAAACACACAAAAGATTATTTTGCTGGTTTTAAAAAAAATGTGTCCCAACGAACATAAAGCAGTAATAAAATATTGTCAGCTGGATGGTATTAAAACGCCGGCGCTTTAATGAGTTCTTGTTAAGACTGAGCTGGGAGCGGCTCCTGCACGCAGCGCTGCTGAGGTGATGCTCTGTCATCTGTCCTGCGCGGTCAAACTGCGCGACCAGCTCTGCACTTTAATGCAGACGTCGCAGAGAAGGGCCGATTAAAAGGAGGGCTGATAACTATTCGATCAAACCGAACTCACATCTTTTCAAATTAAAAAGTATTTTTTACGAATCAACATTAAACAAAAAACGTTTCAATAAAGACACGTTCAGAGAGGTGGATGAATACCGAAATAAAACAACAAGCTGATATCAAAGACGTGTGTGCAGCTGTTTGTTTTTACGGAACTTATTTACAGTGTTTCACATTAATAAAAGCCGCTTTCTGTCAAGACGAGACAGCTGCGTGTTACAGAGTTTTACATTATTAGCTATTCAAAATGTGATGCACCTACACAAACATACACCAAAACAACTAATCCAGTATCTGTGGCGGTGATTTAGAAAAGGCGGGCAAGGACCGGACATGTCGGTGTCTTCCTGCTCAAAGGCACAACGAGAAAAGTCACCTTCAGGCAGCCAGCACCCGAAACAGGGAGGCTCCCTGCACTCCGGGCTGAGACGGTGACGGTGATGTCACGGTGGTGTATTTGGGAGCACGCGTCACATCAGTGATGCCTGTTATCAGTGAATAGCTGAGCACATGCGCTCATTCGTGCTGATGGCGCTGCTCGCCACTGACATCCAGGGACACCCGGTAACCTCTGGCACAGCCCCGCCATGATCAGACCCCGGTCCCGGATCCCTCCGGTGTAAAGAGAGCCGTAAAACTTTCTACGAGGCTCCGTGAGACCATCACTGATCACTCTGCTCTGTGTGTGTGTGTGTGTGTGTGTGTGTGTGTGTGTGTGTGTGTGTGTGTGTGTGTGTGTGTGTGTGTGTGTGTGGCTGCTGTAGCGCCGTGGATGTGACAGCTCTGTCGCTCTCCTCTGACTCCCCTGGGTCACTATAGCGCCCCCACCTGGCGGTCTACCTGTCAGTTAGGCGCACCCACACAGGACTGGCTGAGCAGTTTCAGATCCGTGACTGGGTGAATGTGAAACAGGCTGCAGGGGCTGACAGGTTACTGGATCTGAGTGGTTGTAGTTTATGACTGAGTTTGTCATGAAGCCATGTCCAGCGTGCATGTTCCTCTGGGTTTGTTTTAAATGAGAGCTGCGGTGCTCCAGGTATTATTCTGGTCCCGAAAAGCATCTTATTTGTTCCAAATAATATGATCTGCACGGGCCAGTGTGTGTGTGCGCGTGTGTGTTGGGAGGGACTGAGGAAACATTTGCATTTCCTACAAGTGAGAAGTGATATGTTTCATTTAGCAGAGTGGACTGAAGAGGAAGTGGAGGAGATGAAGCGGAGGAGGAGGAGGAGGAGGAGGAGGGCATGCTGGTAGCTGCATGAGGAGGAGAAGGGAGGAGAAGGAAAAGAAAAAAGGAGGAGGAGAAGAGGAGGTGGAGGAGAAGAGGAGGAGGAGGAGGAGGAGGAGGAGGAGAGGGCCGCTGGTCGCCGGGTTTCCATGTGACAAGGGGAAATATGAGGGACTTTGACAGGTCTTAAACGGTCTGGCGCCAAGGCCTCAGTCTAGCCGCTAAATATAGCCGGAGAGATGATGCAGGGAGATGGGAGGAGAAGATGGAGAGATAAAAGGAAGAAAGGAACAATGTCGAAGGGAGGAAGAAAATAACAATACTCGATTATAGACGAATATGGCGCAAAACTGTCCTGTTATGTTGTAATTAGAGCGTCTTCTGTCCGGATCGCTGACGCAGGGCCAGCGCGCCCGGACGGAAGACGCTCTTGCGCACATTTTCACATCTGCAGCTGTATTATATTGTATTGAGCGGACGGATCAAGGACACAGAAGAAAGCTTTAGTCAACTTCCTGTAAGGGAAGCGTCATGCAAGCAGTTAATTCACTTTAAATGCAAAGCCAGCTTAGAGGGTGACCGACAACTCCTGCGTCAAATATCTCAAGCTGGGCCTCTGACCTTTCCTGTTTGGACACATTTGTGGGGAAAACATATTGACAATTTTGTCAATATTATAAAAGATCTAAACTGCGGTGCACCGGTAACTCAAACTTCTGAATACGCTCTTTATAAATGTTCCCAAACTTTATCTTGTGGTGTGTTACACCCTCCATAGGGCGGCCACCCCTCACACCTAGGACACACACATTCCAAAAAACAAGTCGGAGCGGCAAATGTACTGTCTGCTTTCGTTAATCTCCAGCACAGAGAACATGTTAATCTACAGCACGGTGCCCCTGCTCTGTGGACACACCATCAGCTCGGAGCAGTCCTCCCTCGACTTAATGACTTTTAAATCGCGCGTAATGGAGGTTTCTGTACGGCACAGAACAAATAAATGGTGACTAATTTGCACAAGCATTGTTGATACAATTATCCAGTTGAGTATTCCGGCAGAAAAACCGTTATCCACCTCCATATGTTGCTAATCTTTTTTTTTTTTTTTTTTTCCTTCTTTCCCTTCTCCCCACTAAAGCTCCTCATGCAGCTCCAAAGGTCTGACTAACCGCCGCCGCTCCCACGGCGCTCCTACATCTCTGTCATTTCATAAATCTGAAGGTGCAGCATTCCAAACAAGTCAGCGGTCCGTCCAAATTACAGCAGATACCCGTCACACTGTGACTCCGGAGAGAACGGTGAGGCATGTGCAGGACAGTCCTGGTGATTTTACGCTTCCCCTGTGAAGCTGATGCTCGCTGGCATTTATTTCCAACACCTTTGCTGACTGAAAAAAAAAAAAAACAAAAACAAAAAAAAAAAAACTTTTTTTTTTGTCTCATATTGTCGCTGGCTGCTGTTGGGGCCCCGCTGTGAAACAATTCACGCTCCGGGGGGACTTGTTGTGTCCAGCAGAATGTGTTTCCAGGGCTCGCTTCATTCAGGTGCGGTGCGCTCTGGCGCGCTTGCAGCTCCGTGTCAGGCCCCGCTCGCTCCTGGCGCACGGTGGCTTCAATCTGATGGAAGCCGAGCAACAAGTGTGTAGCGCGGCGGAGGTGTGCAAACATTTCATGCTCCTGAATCACATAACATGCTCTGTCTGACGTGCAGGTGCCGGCTGCTGAACTGTCTGCAGAGGGCTTTAAGGAAAAGAAAACAATTTCGGTTTTTGATCGGCGTGGTTTCCTGTAGCGGCTGATTGGGAGCTGACTGAAGTGAATTTAATGCACGTTTCCTGAGGGTTGGTAAATATTATTCATGACATTTTTATGGCCAGTAAGAGTTTTGTAAGCCTGTCAGCGGAAGCCACAGGGACGCGGCTGTGTTCCAGGGGTTAATAGGAAATGCGCAGTTGTGTCTGACGGTCTCATTCACAGGGATTATCACTTTTTGTTTCAGTTTTTGTCATAGTGGCGGTTGTGGCCCACATCACTGTCCTTCCTTCCTGCCCCGGCGAGAGCAGCTGTTTATCCAAAAAAGAAAGAAAGAAAGAAAGAAAAAAAAATTCACATCTGACACCAAGTCATGACCGAGGCAGAGCCGAGGAGCGGAGGCGCAGATGAGGCTGCCGGAGGGGCCCTGAGGGGTCGCACATGCACGACTTCAGGGTAAATATAAAGAGACAAGAGATTGTTCTTATTGTGGCGCATCAGCCGACTGGCGCCGAGCAGCTCCTTAACAAACTGAGTCCCAGTTCATCAGGAGCTGCGGCGCTGGGTTTTTTTTTTTTTTTCTTCTAAAGGAGCTCAGCAGAGCGGAGTGCGGGGCGGCTGGTGGGGGGCCCCCGTGGCTCCCGGAGCTCCGCACTGTCCCTGCTTTGACAAAATACAACCTGTCGGAGATTACACGCCACCACGGCCTGCCCTCAGCCCCGAGACTCGGGCTCTAAATCATCTCATCGCCGCGGCTGTTTGATGTGGAAACACAAACGCTTCTCTGCACACAATCAGCGCGGACGCGAAGCAGCGGGGAGAGCACAACAATCACACAATCCACAGTCACAATCTACACGCCTGCGTCCCCGACAACTCACTTCATGTGCAACTTCACCCAAACAAGGAAGAGTTTGTACCGAAGTGATCACTCACCGCTGTCCTCCTCCCTTTTTCTTTTAGAAAAATTCATTCATCACCATTCATCTGGTTTCCTCTTTTTTTTTTTCCTTTTTTCTCTCTCTCTCTCTCCCTCCGCGCAGCATCTGGGTTTGTCTTTTCCAGCCTTGTCTCTTTATTACGCTGCCGCCGCCGCTGCCGCCGCCGTGCCGCCTCCCCCGTCAGCTCGGTCAGGAAAAGACGAACAGATAAACCGGCTCTCTCGCCCGGGGAAGCCGGGGCTGCATGAGGCTGAAGTCAGTGTACACACAGCTAACATAGCCGGGGCTAGTGTGAGGCAAATCCAGCCTAAGCGTCAAAACAGCCGATAACATGGAATAATGACAAGTCTGTTATTATAGAGAGCGACCGAGAGAGCAGCAGCTCTTTGAAATAAAATCTCCCCGGAATGCAGAGCGTGAGCTGCGCGCCGTGGGTTTACTGTTGGGAGTTGTTCTGAAAGGCAGTGCTAAACGTGGACAACTGGAGCCGTTCCTCCGTATTAAGGTGAGAATTAAGACAGTGAGCCTGTGGACAGGTCGGCTTCTCCGGAGGCGACATTGTAAAAAAAAAAAAAAAAAAAAATGCAAGCCGAGAGAGGTGATGCCTCCACCGGCCAACAACTGAGGGCTGACCCGGTGTTTGGCTTGGAAATGGGGGTGGGATTTCCCGATCTTTCCTGTCATTGGTTAATATTTTATTCTGTTGACATGTTTTCTTACTGCTAATGCTTCCGACACCTTCTTGTCCCCCCCACCTCACCCCTCCCTCCTCTTCCAGAGTCTGGCCGGAGCTGTCAGAACCACGCCTATAGGGGCCCACAATTGGTCCAGAAAGCGTAAAATCAGCAATCAAAGGGGCTTGGTTCATTAGTGTTGGGGATGGAGGCAGGAAGGACATGTGAGATAGTCACAGATCTGCAGTGAACGGGGCCACATCTCTCCAGTCAGTGTGGGATGACTGAAGCAGAGGAACTGCTTCTTTCTGTGAGAGGTACTCAGCGCAGCCGGGCTCTGCCTTCACAGCGCCGCTTCCACTGAAGGACTCGGCGGAGGAACCGCAGGAAAACCCACCAGCGGCAACTCTGGGCTATTTTCTTCACCCTGATAACGCGCTGCCGTGCGCCAGGGCGCTGTGCTCTCCTGTGCCGCTTTACACAAATTAACTGCTCGCGAAGCGCGGACCTACACTGGCTCTAGTTTGGGGGGAAATACCACTAAAAACATCCATTATTTCACTTCGGTTTTTGTGGATGCACCGATGAGAGATCCAGTTTTTACAGGGACTGCAATGGCTTATCACCCTTTCCACGCACACCGGCCGACCGACTTCCCAATGTCCGCCTTTCTAGCGGCCGCGCAGCCTTCCTTCTTCCCGGCGCTCAGCCTGCCTCCCGGGGCGCTCACTAAGCCTATTGCGGACCACGGCCTGGCCGGGGCGGCAGAGGCTGGGCTCCACCCGGCCCTCAGCCACCATCAGGCGGCTCATCTCCGCAGCATGAAGAGCCTGGAGCCCGAGGAGGAAGTCGACGACGACCCCAAAGTTACACTGGAAGCCAAGGATCTTTGGGACCAGTTTCATAAACTCGGGACGGAGATGGTTATTACCAAGTCTGGAAGGTAAGAGTGCCTCAGAACTACAGCCATCCTCCTCATGGGCTCGTCAACAAAATTTTATTTAATTTTATTTTATTTATTTTTTTTAAAAAGCAGTTTGTGTGTGCAGAGCCACGCTGAGAGAGAATAAAGCTGTTTATTGACGTTATCACAGGGCAGTCTGCTCCTCAGGCCTTTACTACTCCGTTTTTATTTCCCCGCCGGCTGTCAGCCTCTCCCGTAATTCATACGAATAAGAAGGAAAACTACGCAATGTTTACTACGAAATTTACACCAAATATTTCAACTTTATCTATTTATTTATTTTTTACACGTGGAGTTAAAATGGCTGAAATAACTGAATCAAAGAGGAATTTATTTTTTGGGGGGGATATTTTTGATTTTTTTTTTTTTTTCCCCCTCACCAGACTGATGAAAGCAGAGCTCCATATGTTGTGTGTGTGTGTGTGTGTGTGTGTGTGTGTGTGTGTGTGTGTGTGTGTGTGTGTGTGTGTGTGTAACCTGTGGCCTGAGCTTTACTCACGGTTATCTCTCTAACTGCAGCTCCTGGCTTTTTTATAAACAGGCTGTCACTTCAAAAAAAGCAGAGACGTGAAGTGGTGCGCTCATAAATATACTGCTCAGCTTTGTAGTGTAAGGCTTGGACAACACACACAACACACACACACACACACACACACACACACACACACACACACACACACACACACACTATGTTCGTGCTATGCTGCTGCGTGTAATATCAGACAATTACAATATTTCCTCTTGTCACGGCGGCGTGTTTCCCCCCCCCCCCTCCTTCCGCGGCCCTTCTGTCAGGCCGGTCCGGTGATCATGTGAAGTCGTGTGTTTTTGTGTTTTGGTCGAATCTCGGGCGTGCTGACTTCCCCTGCGTGTTTTTTTTCTCTCCACAGGAGGATGTTCCCTCCGTTCAAAGTGCGAATAAACGGGCTCGATAAAAAAGCCAAGTACATCCTGCTGATGGACATCGTGGCGGCGGACGACTGCCGCTACAAGTTCCACAACTCCCGCTGGATGGTGGCGGGCAAGGCCGACCCGGAGATGCCCAAGAGGATGTATATCCACCCGGACAGCCCGGCCACCGGCGAGCAGTGGATGGCCAAGCCTGTTGCTTTCCATAAACTCAAGCTGACCAACAACATCTCGGACAAGCACGGATTTGTAAGTACAGACAGGTTTCTTCCTCTCGCCTGAGCAGAGACAGTTAGATTTATATAGATATGTATTTGTATTTACATGCTGTCGGCTGTGAGGTGTTCGCTGCTGGAGCAGACGGGCCAGGGTGGTTTTTTTTGTTTTGTTTTGTTTTTGTAAAAATCGCATCAAATTTTTATGAAGCCCATGAGAAAAGTGGGTCGTTGTAGCAGCAAAGATAATAACAGGAAACAGCCAGGAGAAGAGGGGGGAAAAAACGGAAAATAAATAAAAACAGAGTCCAAAGCGTGGGCACAATACAGGGAGACTGCAGAGCTGTAAGCTCTCTGAAACAGGACTCTGAAATATAGAACATGTGCGCTCCGGACGACTACACGGACGGTGCTGGACGTGCAGTTGACACTTTGTCCCCACTTGACGTCCCTCTGCCGCTGACTCACACAGCTTGTGTTCCCCCCCTCAAGCTCTCCAAAACCCGCATGTGTACATCCGAGCCCAGGCCCAGCTCCGTCCCTGTACACCGCACTGATCCTCTCTTTCTAACCCACGTTTTGGGAATTAAAAGAAAGAAAGAAAGAAAGAAAGAAAGAAAGAAAGAAAGAAAGAAAGAAAGAACATATCTGAGCTGGGTGTTTGCAAGGTGGAGGGATTAAGTGTATCATCAAATAGGGTCAGAGAGAAATGACGTGAACTGAGTTCACTGACGTGTCTGATATGCCCCCACCTAATAGTATAGTGTAGCATAGTACAGTATAGTATTATATTGTATGGTAGTGTATTGTAATATATAGTAGAGTAGAGTAGAGTATTGTATGGTATGGTATTGTATTGTATTGTATCATATCGTATAGTATTGTATTGTATTGTATTGTAATATATAGTATAGTTTAGTAGAGTATAGTATTGTGTCATATCGTATCGTATTGTATTGTATTGTATTGTATTGTAATATATAGTATAGTATAGTAGAGTATAGTATTGTATCATATCGTATGGTATTGTATTGTATTGTAATATATAGTATAGTATAGTAGAGTATGGTATTGTATCATATCGTATGGTATTGTATTGTATTGTAATATATAGTATAGTATAGTACGGGTTTGTATTAAGTCTGTACTGTTGTGTATAGTATGGCTGGTGCTGCGGTGTTTGCATATCTTTCCTGCTCTATTTCCCCCATTAACAGAAACCCATAGATTTCATATTATTTCACTGGTGCAACAATATGCTCCGAGTTTAAAAAGAATCGGAGCAAATGATGAATGTGTGATACAGTCCGTGTGGCTGGCAGGCAGAGCGCCTCCGACTGGAAACAAATTCAACATTTACATGTCAGTCTAAATTTGCAATCGGTTACAGGCAGGATTTCTGTCCGTGCGCAGGCGCTCTCTGCCCGCGTTGTGAGGGGGAAATATCATTTTTGCTCGTATCTGGAATTAATTTCTGCATCCGGCCCTCACGGAGCGCAACCCGATCTGGCGTCGCGCGTTTTCTGTGTTTTCAAATTGTAGATGATGAGTATATTTTATTTTGAAAGTGCCAGCGCGTTTAACTGCGCTGCTGTGCTTGTTGAGACGGATAATTCCAGGTTCGCGTCTTGTCGTGCGTCTGTACTTGGTGGCACATTGAAATAAAAAAAAAAAAATAAAAACGGAATGAGAGAGTCGGTGTGTGCAGCTCTCCTCCCGACACAAGCTCAATCAAATCACTTTAGTGTGTGTGTGTGTGTGTGTGTGTGTGTGTGTGTGTGTGTGTGTTGCTGCGGCTGTGAGCCCTCATGACAACATGTGTGGCCTGGTCAGGTTTTTTTTTTTTTTTTTTTTTTTTTTCCCTTTTGGCCCGCACTAATTACAGACGAGTCTGCTCACACAGTAATTATAACAGCATCGACAACAATGCGCCGGATGATCCGCGTCAACATCTCCTGTCTGCTGTCGAGTTGCAACAGCGACCCGACCCTATACTGCGATATTCACTGCGAAGCTGTGTGTGTTTGTGTGTGTTGGTCCAGACAATCCTGAACTCCATGCACAAGTACCAGCCCCGGTTCCACATAGTGCGGGCCAACGACATCCTGAAGCTCCCCTACAGCACCTTCAGGACGTACGTCTTCCCGGAGACCGAGTTCGTGGCTGTGACGGCGTACCAGAACGACAAGGTGAGTCACGGTTCACACTCCAGCCAACTGCTCTAAATATGGATGCTATACTTTTGCATAATAAATGTCCTACATGCGCCCCCCTCCCCCCGCCACCAACCCCCGAAGACTTAATCTGATTTTGTAGGTCGCCTAATTTCCCTGCAGAGGACTCCTATGTCCCACTTGATTTTTTTTTTTTTTTTTTAATTGCTGTTTAGCCTGGACTTGTGGCTGTAGCACAACACGTTCACCATGATATTCAAATTCGCAGCTAGTGTTGTGTGTTATCTTGCAATTCATGCGCTGTTACCTTGACCAGAAGTGAAGAAATTAGGCGTGTAAATGCGGAGAGTGTGTTGTGCCTCGCTGTCATGCGGCATTAAAAAAAAAACCTGCCAGCCGTGTCCTCTCTATACATTTAGTGTTTATCCTCGCAAAAAAAAAAAATGGCGACAATCTAAAAATCCAGCATATCAGAATAGAGGTTTTGCATGTGTGTGTATTTGATGGCATTTATTATGAGCGCCAGTCGCGGCCTCTTTATCCTCCTCTATGAAGATAATTGGAGCTTGTGTCCAGGGGGCTCTGGCTGAAGTGTGTGTGTGTGTGTGTGGGGGGGGGGGGGGGTCTTGTTGTAAAAGTTTATGGCAAAGAGTCACCATCGATTAGAGGGCATTTAAAAGGCTGGTCACCCTGCAGCCGCGCCGGACAGATGCTGCGAGACTCTCTCTCTCTCTGCTCAAATCACAAACCGCCCGGAGCGTCCTGTTCGAGGGCCACAGAGGGCCTCCAGGAGCCCAGAGCCTCCTGCATGCGGCGCTTGGACGGCTGCGTGGAGCCACACCGACCTTCTTCCACATCAGGACACATCGCGAGGCAGCAGTGATCCAAACCGCATTATTAATTATTGATATGATAGTCATCTGTTCCAGTATTGCTCCCCCTGCCTTTTTATTTATTTTTTTCTGGGGGGACGGAGGCTCGTGTGGCCCCATTGAGGAATATTTCGTGGCAGAATTCCTCTCCAGGGGCCTATGAGAATAACGCCCCGTCATTACGCTTTTATTAATAATGCAAATCCGAGGCCCACCGTGGCTCCGGTCCAATCCACTGTTTTTTTTTGCGCGTGTTAATCCAAACACGTTGCTGTCCCAGATATTGGCTGGTGGAGGCGGCGGGCTCCAAGATAGTGGACGTCACGAGTTAATTGTGTTTCCACTCCTCCGACATTCATCATAATTTGTGTTTTTGACAGATAACGCAGCTAAAGATCGACAACAACCCATTTGCCAAAGGATTCCGGGACACGGGGAACGGAAGGAGAGAGAAAAGGTATCAACACCTGCAGTAATGACTCTGTCTGTGTGTGTGTGTGTGTGTGTGTGTGTGTGTGTGTGTGTGTGTGTGTGTGTGTGTGTGTGTGCTGGTCCTCCGGCATTTTTTATTGCGAGGTCTTGATATCTCAAGGATATCTCAAATCACCATCTATTATTATTATTATTATTATTATTATTATTATTATTATTATTATTGTTATTATTATTATTGCATTTATTCTAATAAATAATAATAATAATAACATTATTATTATCATTATTATTAACATTGTTGTTGTTATTGACAGGAAACAGCTGACTATGCCGTCGCTGCGGATGTATGAGGACCAGTGCAAGGCGGATCGGGAAGGTGCGGACTCGGACGCCTCCTCCAGTGATCCTCCGATCGGCAGGGACGCCGCCCACTCCCCGCTGGGAGCCGGTTCCAGTCCGTTGAGGTTCAGCAGGCCCAGTCGAGGTGAGAAACATCATTGTTTATTTTATTTTGGGGCCAGCGAGGGCGCCAGCATGAGTTTCAGCGATGGCGATAAAAACCATTAGCAGTGGTTGTAATCAATTATACAGCCTTGAACTTTAGAATGGAAATGTATCTTAAAGGGGCTCTTTGTGATTTTGGAGGAGAAATTTGAACTCAGAATTTTTTTACAATATTAATGAGGTTATAATAGAAACTTGAGAAATATTTATTTATTCCATAATTGAATAGAGAACCTGTTGTCAGAGGAAAATAAGGTCCCCGAACACTATTTGAAGCTAGAAAGGTGGCAGGGTCCGCCACATTCAAACAAAGTATAACAGTATAAATTCAGTCATCCTTCAAGGTCAGTTTGTTTATTCAGTTTATTCATTCAGGAGAAAAAAGAGAGTTTGCAAATAAAGATCTTTTACTTCTGAAATAAAGTTCTTCCCAAAAACTACACATTGCACCTTTAATTTATTTAAATTGTCCAAATGTGGTGTAATTTGGTTGAAGAAAATAACCGACAAGGTGAGGAAAATATCACTGTCATGCAGGAATAGATTTTATAATTCCTATTTCCCGTTGTTACGCTGGCCTGTGTGGTAATTTAAAATTAATTATATCTAATGTGCAGGATCAAATTAAATTCTATACAGAACAATTAACTGTTTATGTAAACAGCAAAATCAGCCTGCAGTGACTTGATGACTACAGTGAACTATTTTACTGCCCTGTAAATTGAAATGTTCTCACTGACCATATACAGTGTGTAAAACTCTTATTGGTGTTATTGAGTTCCCTTTAATTCTACAGAAAATTAACGTCCCTTAATTTCTCAAGTTGATTCATTTTTACAAAGCCTCAGCAGTGTTAGCCTCAACTGGCCCTTTTTTTAATTTCAACATGTGGACTTCTGTAATGTCTGCATTTTCAAAAGGTTTACACAGTTATACAGTCATTAAATAAGGTTATTATATACAGTGTAAATCTATATTTAAAATGTAGGCCATGTGTTAATTTCTTAATGACTGAACATATGGTGGGAAATGTGCAGGGTGGATTTTGAGAGTTTGGGGCTCCCACCAGGCTTATGTTGCCATTCTAGTGTGTGTGTGTGTGTGTGTGTGTGTGTGTGTGTGTGTGTGTGTGTGCTGGAGATGCGGAGGCTCGGGGGACAGTTACACTTACGCCACTTCTCCCCTGTTTGAATTGTATTTTTTTAGATGACAAAACATGCACTGACAGCGAGCAGGAGCTGGAGCACCACGACGAGCTCTGTGCCGGCTCCAACAGCCCGGGACCTGAACCCGAGTCCCCCTACAGCTCCAGGTGTGAGGAGCGCGTGAGGGACAGGCCTAGCACAGAAAAGAAGGACGACTCCATATTCAGTATAAGGAACCTTGAGAAGGACAAAGCGGAGAGCAGGCACAGGAAGGACACCGTGGACGTGTTGACAAAGGACTCAGAGGCTGGAGGCATCAGTGCCACTAAGGAAGCCTTCTCCCCTCTCATGGTCCAGACCGAGAGCCCCTCGCACTTCAGCCCGGGCCACTTACAAAGCCTGGCTCTGTCTGGCCTGCACAGTCAGCAGTTCTTTAACCCTCTGAACACCGGATCGCCGTTGTTGTTTCACCCCGGGCAGTTTGCCATGGCCCCCGGAGCCTTTTCTGCTATGGGCATGGGGCATCTATTGGCCTCTGTATCCGGAGCAAGTGGTTTGGAAAACGGCAGCCTCTCCGCCCAGGGCTCAGGAGGAACCCCCAGCCCATTCCCCTTCCATCTGTCCCAGCACATGCTCGCCTCTCAGGTAAGGAAGGTCATCCGGTCAGAGAATGACGTAGTGCGCCTGCACACCTGTAGCACCGAGCTGACGTCAGCAGGACAGGAAGGTTGGAGCTTCTGGTTGAGAGTGTAGACGGGATTAGGTGTCAAGTTTCCCCTTCTTGGGGACATATGTCCAGCCGGAGCTCCGTTTTATTCAGAGCTGATCAGAATTCAATAAGTGGAGATTTAATGATAAATGCACTCAGTTCAGTTCGTAAACATGTTTTCAGGCTTCTGTGGAGTAAAATGTAACAGAATTGTACACAAAGAAATAGTGTGTTGTTTGCATCAATACCTATTTTAAATAACTTAACAAACCAGATCATTTGGTTACTGTTTGAGTAAAAAATATATGTCACTAATTTACCCACTTGATTGGAAATTGTGACATGTGCAGCGTTGACTTAAAGTCTTTCCCTCTTTGTATTCCAGGGCATCCCCATGCCTTCCTTTGGAGGTCTGTTCCCGTACCCCTACACCTACATGGCGGCAGCTGCAGCGGCAGCCTCGGCCTCAGCCCTCCCCGCCACCAGCACCTCCAGCCCACTCTCCAGGAACCCGTTCCTGAGCTCATCCCGGCCCCGGCTCCGCTTCAACCCCTATCAGCTCCCAGTGTCGCTGTCTCAGAGCTCCAGCCTGCTCACCACCGGCCTGCAGGGCGGCCTCAACCCGGGCTCTGAATCCTCCAAACCGGGCAGCAGGGAGACCAGCCCAGCCCCGGAGCATCACAGCAACCACAAGACGGGAGGGTCGAGCAGGAGGACCGCGTCTCCCAAAACCTCTGTGAAGGACTCAGTGAATGAGCTGCAGAGCATCCAGAGACTGGTGAGCGGCCTGGAGGGCCAGAGGGAGCCCTCCCCGACTGCAGACTCTCCTAAGTGATGAGGACTCTGTTTGGGATCAAGACTTAACCAGAGGACTATACGTGCATATGTCCTGTACAGCACATTACAGAGACTGGGATGAGGGTTTGACCGATATGGGTAGGTGAAGGCCGATAACTGGTGTTTTTGGAACAAAGCTGCGGATAGTCCACAGAATTAAATTGACTCTTCTTTAAGTCCTGAAGGTTTCCTCCAGGGCTCACCTGTTAGGGAGGGTGGGAGGCCATTATTTTCAACCATCATCGGACAACAAAAGTGTCCCCTCAGTTCCTCAGTGTTGAAGCGTGAGCAGCTCGTGAGGGCAGAGCCGCTGGGAAACATTCCTACATTAATGAAATTAAAAAAAATATATATCCAAAATGACACTGAAGTAAAATTTCAAGGAAAACACACCCATTTTAGACAAAGAAGCACCAAAATAATTATGAAATATTTACAGGAGAAAAATGAAAATAAAAAAGACATGACCACTTGAATATTATCAATCGAATTTAAGCATATCCATTACAGCAGAGGTGGAGCGCACAAGGCCAGTATCGGCTCCATATATCGGTCTAACCTGCCTGAGGGGCCTGCAGCTCCGCAGACCGAGCGGTGCACAGTGGAGTGAGTGTGTGTGTGTGTGTGTGTGTGTGTGCGTGTGTGTGTGTGTTGGGTTTGGTTAACTTGAAGCGTTTGAGCACCCGGACCCGAGCCGGGCCCCGAACAGAACAGGAGCCTCATCACGATGACAGGCAGGTCTCGAGCTGCGTCCAAAAAACTTTGTTTATTCCAGGCCTGATTATTTCACAAAGGCATGGCAGGGGAGAGACAGACAGGAAGAACCGCTTATCATTTCATGCCAGAAAAAAAAAATGTTTCTGAACTATTTATGTAATTAAAGATAAAACAAATTCTGTAAATAAAGCTAAGATCCAAGAATATGCAATTGGTATTAATTTATTCAAGGCTGTATATTAGCGTGTATATATTTCGAATTTAACTCGTTGCTTTTTTTTTTCTCCTCCCTCCTCCTCCTCCTCTTCTTCTCCCCCAATTTTACATGAACATATACTGTAAATGAAAGCTATTTAGCGCTTGTTGGTTTGAAAAACTGTGTATGAAGCATTGCTGATTTTTTTGAGGACGTGTGTGCCATGTTTTAGTCTGCATCCACCGAAAATGACAGAGGAACAGAGAGACAGAGAGACAGACAGACAGACAGAGAGAGAGAGAGAGAGAGAGTTCCACATGGATTCAAAAACACCTCAGGTTATTTCACTCCAGCCAGGAGACATTCAAAGCAATTCCTCCTATGGGCGCATCATTCATATCTATTCATAAATATATTTAAAGATGAAAGTATCTTGTTTATGCTGGTTGTCCGGGTTTTTTTGTTTTTGTTTTGTTTTTGTTTTCGTTTTTTTTTTTTTTTTTTGATTGTCTCACAATTTCAATAAAAAAATCGTTGTGCTGAAATCTCGCAAGCGTATTATTATTATTATTATTATTATTATTATTATTACCATAGTTATAATTATCATTATCATAATAACAATTATTATTAATAATATTCCATATTTTTCATTGTTGTTGGAATGATCTTATGAGAGCAACACAGCAGTAGAAATGTGTAGAGCATTTGTAATGAAGTCATCTATGGTTTTGCACACTGCTGTTATGCGCGCGCACACACACACACACACACACGTGTGACAGGAGCGCCCTCTGTCGGGCGCATGTTTATTAGAAGAAAAAAAAAGGCCAGGCTCCGCACATGATGGGGTGAATTTGAAGAGAATGTTTCTCTTGTGTTGTGAATGTTTGTCATGATTCACGTTATTAAAACTGCAGCGACAGCTACACAAGAGTAACATCTGCGGGTGAACTGTATTCTAAGTCACAAATGTATCGTGAGAGCTACCGCTGTGAATATCAAATGTTTATTTTTGACTTTAATTGGCAAATGAAACGGGCCCCACTCGCCTTGATGCGCCTCTGACTGTTCCTGTGAGGTGTTCCAGCGTTAATTGTTATTTGTGCGAAACACCGCTCCGTCTCCTGCGCGCACCGCCGCCCGCCTCTATTCTGAGCGGCTCCTCCGTCATCGTCAATCAGCATTTCCTTTAGTATTGTGTACCCGGCTGTATTTTTAGAAAGAGTCGAGTAATGTCAGTATTTATAGGAAGAGCTTTCTCCGCTGCGCTCACACATCCTGCTGCAGCCGGAGCGCCTCTGTGGCCCTGGCCTGCTCCCGTCGGTCCGGACTGCGCTCTGGACACGGAGTGTCACACACCAGACGTGCTGTTACACGCGGAATTCGGTGTAATATTATTGTGTTCGTTGAGCTCAATATTTCAGCGGTTCTGAGGCTGAACGAGCAGCGCCAGAATAAATATATCACTTCAGTGAGACAGAGTCATTTTTGTCGTCGTCTCTGAAAATCATGTGTCGTGCTGTTGCTGCACAGACCTGGTGTTTAAAGCCTTTATCTTCTCTGTGTGTGTGTGTGTGTGTGTGTTTGACCGTGTAGATGTGTGTCTCGGTTTAAAGGGTTAAGCAGGGGGAGTTTAGGGCAGCAGACAGCCTTTTGTCCGGGACCCGGCGCCTGTCGCCTGCCTGCCGGCCACAGCCTCCACACCGCCCCGCTTCCTAATTAGAGAGCCCCCCTCCTCCTCCTCCTCCTCCTCCTCCTCCTGTCCTCCTCCTCCCCTTCTTCTTCATTTTCTTTTCTTTCTGCAGCGATAATCACAAAACTCGCATTCTATTACGGGGGCCATTGTTGCCACTCTGTTATCTTCAATTAACAGAGAGGGCGACTCGACCTCGCACTCTGGGATAAAAAAGTATTTGTCTAAATCAATCAGTCAATGAGTGATCAATAGGCTCCTGTGGAGGCCCCGTGGATCATAACTAATGACTGGTGATGGCGTGGGGTAAAAAGGCCAAGATTATTCACAACTTTGCCCAGTGATCAGTGCGGGCCTGTGTTGTCGTCTGAGCGTTTACAGGCCCAGCAGATGAAGTTACACAGTTCATGTCAACACAGCGGACAAACAGCACCTTTCCTGCTTTTTTACTGCGTGAAGCCTAAACAACATTACAGGAGGCTGGCCCGCACTCTGTCTCCTCTGCTTATCTGTGGGCTGTAGGAGATACCTCAGAGTGTGTGTGTGTGTGTGTGTGTGTGTGTGTGTGTGTGTGTGTGTGTGTGTGTGTGTGTGTCACATCACACACACACGCACAGAGAGAGAGAGAGAGAGAGAGAGAGAGAGAGAATTCTACAACCTAAAAGTTTGATATTTGTTGTTTTTTTTTAATTTTTTTTTTTTATCTCTACTCACGACCAAACAGTCATGAACTCCAGTACAGGTTAGATTCAGTATTCTAGGTTATAAAGGCATATCATTTGCTATATAATTCAGCTGTGGACAGTAACCAAGTAGATTTACTTGGATACCACTTCAGCACACATTAAACTGATACTTGTACTTCACTTGATTTTATTTTGCTTTTTCCTCTCTGTCCACCTCACCTCCTCTAAATTGACCTGATAGCTATAATTATTTCACAGATTGATATTTTTTACCGAAAAAACACAAATACATTGTTACTGAATAAAATAACAAAAAGTGTTATAAATAGTTAAGACTAGCAACAGCTTCACCAGCTACACCTGACAAATCACTAACTATATTATATGATATCTTAAAATCTAACAGTGGAGGCCCAGGCTTTCCTGCAGTATGAAAACTTTCATTCTGAATTTTCTGCTGGTAATACTTCTATTAGTCGTCATTGAAATGTCTGTTTGTGATGGAGTATTGAATACTGAGTCACTGCTCCTTTTACCTACATGAAAAATACGCCTCTTCCAGCACAGGTGGAGTTATTGTAGTCCAAAGTATTGATATGTACATTATTCTAAAAATTCTGTCATTTTATTATCATGTTTTATAATCAGACTAATTGAAGTGGAAACTTGGATGAGTGTGTGAGTGCGACACTATTCAATATTTCATGCTCTACATTTTTGTAATGATATACAGTGTGCAGTTCACATAAACCTGTTGATTCTCCTGTGATTTGTGAGCTGCATCATGAGATGAGAATGAAGTGATGTGATGGGGAAGGAGAAGAATTGCACCAGGCTCTCACTCAGAAACCTCTCTGATCCTGCAGACGCTCTGATGTTTATAGATGAGGTGTGTTTTAATGTGAAGCAGCAAAGAAGCTAATATTTTAGATTAACTTTATAGTATATTTAAACATCAGTTCTTTCAGACTTGTTGAGTTGCAAAATCAAGTGTAAACAGCATTTATACTGTGGGCCATATACTGTATCACATTTCATAATATCGAAGTTGCAACAAACTGACTGATGTTCTGTATTTGTAGGTGAAGGGCTGGTATCTGTGCAGTATATTGGTGCAGTATGTCAGTGCGATGGTGCTGGGAAGCAGCCCACAAACCTCTATGTCCTCTACAGAGTGTGTATTGTTATGCTGCGGCTCTGCTCCCTCTGCTACTGACAGCACAGGCAGCCTATTGGCTGCTCGGCTCAGGTGCAGCCGTCGCACTGGTCCAAAGTGGAGTGAGGGGTCCAATCACAGGCCACTTTTTCTCGGCAGGGAGGAGGAAGGAGAAAACACCCAGCCTCTAATCTCACTGCAATACTTCCACCAGCCAACATCTCACCAGTGGTGGAGAGTATAGAAAATCTGTACTGAAGTACGAGTACAGTTACATTACTAATGCAATTAAAAGTAAAACCACTGAAACAGTACTTAATACAAGTATGAATGTGTTATCAGCAGCAGCATTCAATCAAGAAGGTTTCTGTTTCTCCAAATCTTCAGTGTGAATGAGCTCCTGCTCTGCTGTGCTCGGTGGTCAGGCTCAGCTCTCCACACCTGCTGCACACTTCTGTTTGTCTGTGCCTATGTCAGGGTTTCACTGGCAGCTCAGAGATCAGATGGCCTCATTGGTTCAGATATTAATTTAAATTGTACTTAGTACTCAATTATGATGTTAAAAATAACTACGTACATCATATGATGCAGTGCGTTACTTAAGTGGGAGTAAAATTACAGACTACCTCAAAAATGACGTAATAACAGTAATTTGAGTAGTTGTAATTAGTTACTTCCTCGCCTGCATCTCACACATGCACACACACACACATGCAAAGCGTGATTCTGATTCAGCATGCCAGCAACAAAGACAGATGTGTTAAGGGGAAACACAGATTGCTTTGAGTTAACTCCCATCGGCGGGGCAAAAGATCCATTAAAAACACCTAATAAACACGCCTGTAAACTGCACTTATAATAGAGCACAGGCAAGATCATGGGCCACCAGAGCTGAACATTCAACATGTATGCATGCTTAGAATGAAAGACGGGAGCAAAGTACTGCTAACCATGAAAGATCGGATGAGTGAAGTTTACCATGAAATACTGAGTGCACAAAATCTGTCTTTTAAAATAGTCTGCTAGTGTTTAAACTGTCTGATCATTGGGTAGTTTTGTTAAATCAGGCCTAACAACACATGTGGGGGGGGTTCATGAGCCCTACTTTTTGGACAGTGAGGAGCATGCAGGCCTGTCGCCCCCTCCTGGACACTGAGGACAGAGGGGAGTTTCTAATGAAACAAATCCACTGCAAACCTTCCATATTTTATATTTTATTACTTAAATCATCCTTCAGTCAGTTCCTCTTGCAGACACAGGAGCAGTATCTAACAAATAATTCTAGCTTGTGAGCTGTGACAACATGGCTGACACCTGTGGACTGACACTGGGACAGAGACACATGTTTGTTGTGTACGCGTTCCTTAACATTACTAAGGGTTCTCTTAATATAGCTATAATATTATGACCTCCAACCAACCTTCACAAGCGCCATTTCTCCCCCAAAATTTGGATAATCAGCTTTCCAGGACCTCAGCTTTCTAAAAATGATTGATTTATGCAGTATCTTTGTTTACTTATTCTGTGCCAAGTCCAACAGGGGTCAGATTTTGTCCCAGAATGCACTGTGCAAGGTCCTGGTCCAGTTAACAGCTAATCCTATTGAAATTCATGCTTTTCTTCTATAGTTTTTATACATACCTGTATAATAAAGGTAATGTGAAAGGTAAAGGCTCATTTATCATCATTTTACAACAGCCAGGTTGTAAACCAAACTGAGTTTAGGTCCCTGTATGTTATATAATAGAAAGAAAACAAACTGGTAAATTCTAGCAAGCGCAGAGGATGATCTGGGGAGTCTCACTACTATAATATACACATGTAATCAAATCAGAGATATGCGGATTATTTTCAAGGTATTTTTTAAAAATTCAGTGTTTTGTGTCTGTATGTTTCCAGACACTAGCACTTAACCACATCTCAACCAGTACTTCTCCCAACACAAACAGCCACTAGGTGGCACACTTACTTATTTTAAAGGGATCATTTTGGAATCCTCAAATGCTGTGTAATGAATTTCAGGGCTACAACATGTGTTAAAAGGAGAACAAACTAAAGCAAAGACAACTCATGGTCACCATCTGACTGCTGTAACATGATACTTGTGGTGTTATTACAGTTTAATCTGGAATCAATATTTATACTCATGACTTCAGCTCAGTAGTTCAGGAAACACACTCATTGAAAATGATCCATACATGAAGTTATGATTACTGTCTATCATATGAAACATAAACAGTCAGGAATGGAAATTTTAAAAATGGAAATCAACAAATTAAATGAATCTAGAATGGGAAACTTTTTTAAAAATCAACCATATAAAATATGCTGAAACATCTGACTGATGCATATTAGAAATGAGGACTGATTTTGAATATGATGTCAGTAAGGACACACCTTTGTAAAACGAAAATAATAATTGGCACACTTGGCGGGCCACAATGGTTTGAGGTGTCTGTGTCCTTTATCAGGCTCTAAGATCTTCTGACGCTTCTCCTGTGGAACCCGTATAAATCACAACATTTCAAAAACAAGAAAGCTATATAAGCTAACAAACAACTGTCACATAACAACTATTCTTCATTCAGATTTCACACCCGATTCTAACACATCATGAATATATAAGAACAGATGCTAGATTTGAATCGCTGTTGCCCCTGTTATCTCTGTCAGAACAACAGAGCACGAGTGCTGAAATATAATGGTTCCCTCGGTTGTTAGAATGAAATTCATTCACAGTGACATGCGGTTGAAAGTCCAGGAAAGAACAAGCAAATAGAGCAAGATATTTTTTGACAAACTACTGTTAAAAGACCTTCAGTCCATTCAGTTTGGGGCTAGATTTTGTTGTCACAGCAACCGTCTATCAACCATGTTTCAAGGAGGACTTATTCATCTAGAGAGGAGCTTACACCTGAGTGTCAAACACAGAGAACAGGAACAACAGACGAAGTGTACAAAATATGTTGATGCATGATTGTGCATGAAGCAACAGGGTGGAAACGTTCAGGTGTGTCGCCTGTTGTGCGGTTGGTGACTTTTACTGGCTAAAACACACTGGCTAAAGAAAAGCAGGCGTCTGTTCAGCATGTGAGTGTAATAGCTTGTAGTTCAGAGTTGAGTGGAAGATGATTCATTTGATCCTAAACACTGTACATCAAAGCTCTGCCAAGTCTGCTCCATTCCAAGAACGAGCAACGAGAGCCGGACTGGACTTTCCATTTCAGTGCTCAACCCCAATAAAGCTCTTCATGAAGGGCTGAAAAGGAGGGAAAGAGCTCTTGGATAATGTGGACTAATAGATGCTAAGTGGAGCAAGGAGACACAACACTTTCAGTGAATATTAACAAACTATTTTTAACCAAATCTGAGTCAAACATGATGTAATCCTGTTGGAGAAAAAACTTTTCACCAAAAATATTTTTGCTTTTTCTTCATTTGACATGGCAGATGGCTGAGAGTTGTGAACCCACTCTGCAAGTGCCTTTTAGCATCCACCCTTGGTTGTTCCCGAGCATACATAACGTCTTGATTTGGAATAAATGCAGCATGTGAGAGCGTTAAAGCTTTTTTTTTTTTTTGTAAAGAGTATGTGTCATGGTACATCCTCCTAGGACCCGCTGGTCTGGAGACAAATTACAAACTGAAACATGTCGAATGAAAAGTCGTAAATCAGAGCAAAGCCAAACACTGCAGGGCAGCTAATGAAGTGGCTGGAGAGGGCTCCGCTGGGCGACCTCCATCTTGTCACTCATTACTGCTAAAGGATACGGCATGGAAACAGACCCCTTTCACTATCTTAGATCAAACAGCAGCGGGTGGACACTGCTGCTCTTCAAGTCCAAATCAAAAGCACAGTATCGAAGCACATCCAGGCAACCTGTGTGAAAGTGAGCTCTTGATCATGGCCGAGTCGCCACGAATGTGTTTAAAGAGGACAGAAAGAGGAACTATGTGGGATCTGTGCGCCTGACCCCGGAGAAATCATTTGCTCTGATGGCACTAAGAGGCCTGGCCTCCACACACTGGGCTGACATGGAGATGAACACAGGAGATTAGCAAAGACTAACAGTCGATGTCATGATGAACGGATGCTGGGGCCGAGTCAAGACGCTGAGACTAAACCCGCCAGCTCTTCTAAAAACATACAACCCCCCCAACACTTGTCCAAGCTCAGACGCATGTAAAATACACCCACGCCTGCTTAGATAAACTCTGGAGCTGCTCCACAGACACGCAGTATACTCAGCCTGGAGTCTGACTGATGCTGCTTCTTCTTTAGAAACAAAGACAGTAAACATTATTTCTGGGTGTTGTTTAGCATTAAATGACATGTCGGCCAGTTGCAAACATGCTGATTTAGGAATTACTTTGAGAGGTTTAATGTGTGATGCTAAGCCACTGCATAGCCATAATAAGTCCCATGACACTTTTGATAGCAACATGTACTGTAGACCATGGGACACCATGTACTTTCATTGACAGCCAAAAGACTGACCTTCGTTTAGGTTCTGTAGTCGTTAGCAGCTTAAGTATTGCACGGTATATATAGATAGGAGGTGGTCATCACAATTATTACACTCATTTGAATTTCCTCAAAAACTGTATCCTAAGATTCCCTTTCAATGTGAAAGGGAAGCTTTAAATGTCAGGTAGGAATGGAGTGATGTTACTCTCCTGAAGCACTTCCTTTCAAAATATATGGAATGTCAAACTCTTGACAGCCGTCCCCGTCTTGAGGTCAGGAGCCTGTCTTAGTCAGAAAGAACAATAGGTCCAAAGTGAAAGCAAGTTGCGCAGCCCATACTAACAAATTTATCTAACCAAGTAGGTTAGATAACAGCATTTCATTGTTTTCCATATTACAACTCTGGTTCGACTTTTCTGTCACAGTCAGTGTCTCCAACTGTTCCAGGCCTGCAAGGTGGTAACACACTGGCGATAGGAAGATGTGTGTATGGAGCAATGAGCCTTCAGTGCTGTATAAAAGCTCAAAGCTGGGCCTCATTTAAGTTTTCCCCTGTCTTTGATTCTTGTGAAGCGGAGAGTGAGAGAAGTGAGAACAGCATCTGTGATCAATGGTGCGAGTGGGGCGAAAAACACAAAGGGCACCTCGTGCATGTGGCACAGCACCAGGGCGCCAAACGTTGTGATGCATTTATGATTAAAGAGTTTCATTTTCTAGCTCGCATGGCATGGCACTGTATCACATTTTCTCCACTGACAGGGCACCCTTGAGGACACTCTGTCATGCTTTCTTGCTGGATAGATTACCTTTCCAGCATGGACCATGCAAAGCCTACTTCCTGTATATATTTGTCTGAAGTGCCGCTCTTTTAAAAACTATTTTGCACTTCACAGTTAAACACTGGACTATCAAAATTATGAATGAAAGCATGGACCAGTGTCGACTTATCAATAATGCTGAATCTCAAGAAGACTTAAGACCAATGTGTGGGCTTCACAAGTCACATACCACTTTATAAACACTGTTGTATATAAAAAAGGATAAATACCTGCTTGCATCAGTGGGGACTTGTATATAAATAGAAACACAATCAAGAACGATTTGGAAAAATCATGTAATTAACCTTTTTCAAGCTTTTTTTTTTTTTTTTAAAAGCAGAAATGTTTGTGCTGAGGAATGGTATGGCTGTTTGGATAAAGAGGAACCTCTGGCAGGCATAGATGAGGTTCCATGTGTGGTAATCCACATGTCTGAAAAAGTCAATCACATGTTAATGTATATAAATCACAAGTGAAAATGTTAATTTCTTAACTGGGAGTTTTCATTATTTTGGGAATTTTTGTACTACTTGTGTTCACACTTTGAAATTTTAGTTGACATGTGAAGACACTATATGTAATAAATGTGTAAAAATGTAGAAGTAAATGTCATGTGGTGTACCGTGCTGTGGTGTGTCGCCAGAAGAGGATTTGTTCTTTGACCTGGGTAGGCAACGTATGCATGGCAGGTCATGTTGGCTACTAGCCAAAAGGCTTAAGAATGGAGGATGAACATGAAATGCCCTTCTAACGTACTATTCATACTACATTTAATGACAAGTTGAGTCTGCTGTGCATAGTAATTGCATACAATGCAGATTCTGTGTACAAAAGAAATACCTCGCTGCACACTACACTGGCAAGAAACTCTGAACTTCTGAGGATATATTATTCAGAAATCAGCTGTGTAGGATGCAACATTTGATGGCAGGACAACAGCCAGTTAACTTCCCTGTCCACTGGCCGGGTTACATTATAAGATAACCTGCAGAGCCAGAGACACAAACCCTCCTCCTCCAGCTCCCGCCTGTTTACACTCTGAATCATCTCCTCAGCTCGTGGTCTGTTCCTCTGCTCTTTGAAACACACTGACAGTCGCTGCGGACTTCACTCTGTCAGGCTTCGATTCCAACAGTGATTTCACTTAAATATTTTACTTAAAAATCAAATGTGAACCACAAACAGCAGCTTTCACCACACCTCTTTTCCTTTTATCTCTAGTTTCCCATAAAATAATACTGGAACATACAAGTGACACTGAGTGGCAGACTTAAAACAAAAAAAATGTCATGCAGCGGTGCTAGCACATGGGTGTGTGGAGGACAGGGAAATGTGATTGGTCATGTGATGCCGTGAAGACATATTGCTTCAGTATACCAGTATTGTGTGGACCATCTGCTGGTAATGCCATACAAAATAGTCTTTTAGTAGGCAGGCTAGTGATTGAGTATGTAGTAGGCAGTATGTTAGTGTGTGATTTTGATCACAGCCAGTGAGTGTCTCTCAGTCAAAGATACAATGAACGCTGTGGTCTGTTGCAAACTTTGTGCAAGCAGCAAAACACCTTCAGCCGGCAAAAATACAGCATGGAAATTAATGAAGCATCTGATTTGGCAGCACAGTAAAGTGAGACTCGTTAAAGTCAGTGCTGGAAATGAGGCATCTCATGCCATTGAAGCACTTCAGCTAAACTACAGAAAGTGGATTTCAGAGCAGGACACAGTTGTGGAGAGACATTAGTGGACAAGAACTAAAGAAGCTTGTTGCTGCGTGAGTTATATTGTGGAGCAGGTGCTACTTTTTTTTTTTTTTTTGTACTTTTGTTACCAAGTATAAGGTGAAATTATTTGATTACTGTAGACATAGCAATAAGTAACTTATTTCACATATTGAGTAAGACGCCCAGCACTGACCATGTTTTCTTTTCATATGTACGATAACATAATCCTTTATTAGTCCCACAAGGGGTACATTTGCATCATAACAGCAGCAAAGGGGAGAGCAAAAAATGCAGAGCATGAATTAAATCCAGTAACAATAAATAAGTAGAATCTTAAACAACAAAAACAACAACAACAATAATAATAAGAGAACAATATAAACAGTATGAACAGAAAATACTAACTCCAAAGATAAGTATACATACATAGCACATTAGCATTAACGAAAACATTGACCATTGAATATTTATATCCTGTAATTACCCATCAGCATATTGAACTAGCAATTCTAATCCAGAATTTAATGAAGAAAAGTTAGTAGCATTTGAATGAATATAATTTACATGTGAACATTTAAATGTCATACAAATTAATCCAATTAACTCAATTCAAATGATAATTGGTATAAAAGGAAAAAAAAGAAAATAGGTCAAATTCACATGACTTATCAAAAGGGCAAAACTCAGGAGTTAAATGCCCTACACACAAAACAATTGTTATGAAAGTTACAAGACAGTGGTGTAGTAATGAGTTCTAAAACAGAGATAAAAATGTTGCAGTGCAACTTCCCTTGTCTCAAAGTCCATGAGTTTGGTCACTTAAATGTATAAAATAGGTTGTACCACATAACTTATTTCACACATTTATGTGACCACTTAAAGACAAAAAGATATTCACATGTTTTGTCCATGACATGAAACACATCATTAAATGTCCCAAGTTTAATTATGAAGCTCTTCCATGTGTGTTAAAAATGGCAGTTGCTAACAAGTGTCTAAATGAGACTACAGAGGCCGTCGGGGACATGAAGCGTCCTCACAGAGTGTTCACTCGTCCGTCTGTACAGGCCCACTTTAGGTACAAACTGTTCTAACTCTGACTTTACAACTTGTACATTGATCAATTTATAGAAAATGTATATCATAATTGTGTAATAAGACACTTAGTGGACGTGACGTTTAAGTCATGTGACCGTGATGTCGTCTGTTTGTAGCCTAACATGAGATTTTTACCTCTAGAAATTTAACGTACTCTTCAAAAATCACTAAGTGGTATTCGTCTGACTGCAGCTGATTTTGAGCAACAGTCAATATTTAATTGAAAAATCCCCTCGGGTTTTTGTCTAGTGAACCAGGGCAATGCTAACTTCCACGTTAGCCTACAAAATACATCATCCTGACACCATTTTATGCCAATTCTTCTCTCGCTTCATCCATAACTGAGTTGAACGAAAAACGTATCATACAAAGTCAGTTTTGGGTAATTAAACTGAGTGTAAAATGTTGACACAGCTATTTAGAAACCAAAGTACAGGGATGAACAGGATATCAGGTGCAGAAACAATCACCGTCCTTACTTTGATGTTTGAAATCCATATCAATGCCCAATATTAGGCCTTCGGTGCACATGCTCATGTATGGAAGGTAATGCTATTCTATATAACACAAAATGAATGCACATATGTAATAACAATTCTGTGGATATGACTGCAGGCAAGCATTTTATCTACATCATCACTGTGGGAAGTTTCCTCCTCCTGCTCAGTACTTACAGGGGTTGTCTCCTCCGTGAGAACAAAGGCTGAGGACAAGGGAAAAAAGTCTTTTGAAACGCATTTTAGATGACTGCTGACAAGTCACTCACACCTAATAAAACCAGAGATATAGTGAGGTGCAGCAAGACAAATGGCTGCCCGGCTTTTACCGCCAGCAGCAGAGCAAAGCTGGCAAAGTACAACCGAGCGGACAAAAACTAGTCTTTAAAATCCCTGTGCCCCATTTTACTTTAATGACCCCAACCAAACAATGAAAAACAATTCAAACGGGCTCGCGTTTGTCACAAGCGCCTGTTCTTTATGAGTTTGTCACAAGTGAAGATCCACTGCTGTTTTACATTTAGCTCGGAATCAATACAGTGACAAAGTTCCAACAGCAGGGGGAATTATAGGAACACCAGAACAGGAACATGTCGGGAAAGAAACCAGAAAGACAGACTGATGTGGAACTTGCATGAAAAAAACGATAATGTGTTCAAGATCACTCTATTCGCACACTGAAAGCATTCTTACCAACACCTGTTGATCTGAAGTGATGTACACTTCAGTCTAAGGTCTATGATTTCACTTCGCTTCCAACTGGTTCCATTTCCTCCTCACTTAACTATCTGGTTTAATAATGAAGAGTCAAATAGGAGCCAGCCATCTCTGAACTACATCTGCTATTAGAAAGCCACATAAAAGGCATCAGGGAAAGTCCAAATGTATCACTTCCACATTCTGTGCAGATGGCAAAGCCATTTCTTCACAGAGGCACAACTGAAGCACAGACTGAACGTTGCTGTACTGATGATATTGGAAGGTGGAAGACGGCGACAAGGGATTTCAGAGGTTCCGTCATGGGAGGTCTGAGCAACAACTTCCACTGTGCTGGGCTCAGGCCTGTGAAGTTGGCAGGATAACCAGGTCCCATGTCTGCTGTGTCACATGTTCTGGGATCAGAGGAACCGGAGGAGCTGGAGTGTGTATGTGAGTGTAAGTAAAACTATGGGTTTGACCAGATCTTGAACCGAGCAGCACATGATGCCTACATACCGCCGGCCAGCCAGCCTCTAAAGTCTAACTGAAATCAGCAATTGACCCTGACACTAATATCATCAAGCTGCGCTCTGAATTAAATGGTCACAGTGCAAACATGGCGCTCATTTCAAAGACTTTAGGGGCTTACCACTGAAAAACAAAGGGCATGACACTGTTTAAATACGAGCACCAGGGAACTAGTCAGACGCCAGAGGTGGAGCAGAGAGAGAGGCCAGATAAACAGGAGCAGTTTTATAGAAGCTGTAACCCTGCTGTCTGCTTTTGGACGAGTTTAACATAGCTTCACACTTCAAAAAACACTTTATTTAAATCAATTCAGGGATTAGAAGAAAAAAAAACATCCCAGTTTATTGTTAGCTATAAAATACCAACCTAAAAATCTTAAAATGAGCCTTTTTTGGAGTAGACTGCTGCAACAAGTGATCAGTATCATACACGGCTACTCTTTCATCACCTTACTATCTGTCATGATAATCTGTTAACACAAAACAGTGAGTGAGGATGCTAACATCATTCTTAGTATATTTACATATATACATATATGTATATCTATGTATCACATCTGGACAGATAGAGGAGTATTTGCAAAGCTTAGAAAATCTTAACAACCCTTCACTGTTAACTGCCAACAATCTGGAGCTGCAAAGCATCATTCAGTGTTAAAATGTGTTGTTTTGTACCAATACAAAACAATACAATAATAATGCAATTTTGTCCAGCAATTGTGACCGGTACATGTATAATAAATATAGAACCTATAGTTTCAGCTGTGGCATTAAAAAGATGAGGTAAGATGCTCTTTGAATATGCAGGATCCCTTATTGTTAATCATTTTTCAGAATCTGATGGTGACACTTTGTGCAAGAAGTGATTCAGCTAAGGGAAGGGAAAATGGATTCAATACCAAATGCATCATAACAATACAAACAATATGTGCTTGCTTCTGTTTCGGAGACTACACATTTGATAACCAATGACTAACAGCAGAGCAGAGGGTCTAAGGCTGGATGATGACTAAATTGTGTCCAGGTGACACTGAGTGCAAAAATGATTATCTCTAATGGCCTGTGGGACATTTTTATAAAATGGTGAAGTCGTCATTTCAAACTTTTTACTACCAAATTCCCCCCCAAAAAACACACACAACACACAAGAGCTATTTACTAAATAAAACTTTGTGATAGTCATAATATGAGAAATGAAATGAGAGATATTAAAAGTTGTTTGTAATTAAAAATGTAGATAGCCATAATTGTGCATTTCTAAAAATAACTTGCTTGCTATAACTGCAGATGTGCAGAATTAATATTTTGGATTGCAGAAACACTTTATGTAGGAAATCCATATGTACTAGTGTTTGCTGAAGTATCTGAAAATGGAATTGTTTAGTGACTCCAGTCTGCAGTAGCTGCATCAGTTCTCACATGCAGCAGTGTTTTGGAGAGTGCAGAAGTTTATCTGTGGCTGTTGATGGAAAGTGGGAGGACGTTGACTCAGTGTGAGTTAGTTCTCCCTCACTGTTTGCTCCGAGCTGTAGGGTAAATGCTCCGCGGTGAATACTCACACTTATTAATGATGACACTGATGACCAAGAGTTTGAATTTCTTCTGCATCGTTTTGGTAGATTTAATGATGGAGGACTCTGTGCAGGTCATAAACAATAAATATATTATTCAAATGTTAGCGAACGCCAACCACTAGGTGTTGATTATCTTTAATATGATGGATTCTACCAAGTAAACGGCGGGTTTTTCACATAGCTGCCACTTGAGGCATAAATGCTTAGTTTGAGAATTCCCCTGTACTTCAGGAGGAAACACCAAGCCAACTTCCAAATGTGTCAAACCAACGCTTGTGACTACATTGAAATGCCTTTGCGGAAACTCAACCTGCCACTCCATTAATTGGCCACAAAGGATTTGAGGCTCGATCTAATGTGACCACACAGCTTAATCCTTCTGGGTAATGAAGGACTCGACATATTCAAAACAACACTAGAACATATCATGTGAAGCTAAAGTCCAAACACATAAAAGTAATAAAAAACAAAAAGCAGTAAAAATCACATAAGGTGGTGAGTTTCCTAAAAGTCAATGCCTTTTCCAGTCGAACTGAATCACCCTTTTCAGGAATGTCTGGGTTGCTGGTCTGCTAAAATGTTTCAAATAATTACATTCAAACATTACAGTTTCTATGAACGCAAAGTTTGGAAATCAACATGTGCATGTAAGAGCCCTTTTGAAAGAATCTCATTTTCAAATAAGCGAGCAAACAATGAAAGTCAACTGGAGAGTTGAACTTTTGGCTCTAACATTAACTCAATTAGCCAGACTACAGTTGAAATCTGCTGACAACAGTTGTCATATGAGCTAAGAAAATGAACAGTTACCAGCTAGAAATGCAAAGCCTACTTTTGACAAGCTGTTTCTGAAATCAAGGACCGAATGTCTTAAAAAAATATCCAAGAATTTCCAGCGCTAAATCTGTCACAGTTTTAATTGTAAACTGCAGATGTTAAGCCCAAGAACTGAGAGTTTGATATGCAAATGTGGCAGGGCTAAAAAAAAATGTAATCTAATTTTCACCCATGTGCATAATTTTCCAGTATTTTTACCAAATCGTTTACTGGTCCTGCAGAAACATTCATTAGTCTGTGCCTGACTCCATCTAACTCCTGGCTAATCCAAAAATGGGCAAATAGGCGGAGCGTGTGATGAGTCAGGGCATGACTAACTGACACAGGCCTATCTAGCTTCAAAGCTAGTGAAGGTTCATTAGTTAAGCTGTGAGCGAAGTGAATGAATCAGTTTGACCACAGCCAGAATACTTTACATCAGCAACAGCTAGCTTGTGTCAGCACTTCACCAGAGACTCCGGCTCCTGTCTGTCATCCTATAGCTTGTTAGGTTTTTTTTTGTTTTTTTTTCTTCTCTTTCCTCTATATGTTCATGGCGTAAAGTACACTTTAAGTAAAGTGCATTTTCCCTCCATTCAGTAGTAAAAAAAATAAAATAAAACAATCTCCAAAAATTCAATAAGAGGGCTAATCAATCAATGTTTTTTGTTCATAAATATCTTAGTTATAATTCATTCTCATAGGTTAGTTATGGTCTTAAACATGAAGTATAACACGTCATGTTTGTTCATGAATAGTTCATGTTAGCCTGGCATTTTCTTTATTCAGTGGTACTGGTATCAAGAATTAGTTTGACATAGGTCAGCACTATATTTTTAATGTTTCGATCCAACTGCCTGATCTGCGGCCTTTGCTCACATTTGATAAGGCAGTGTGGCCATCTGAAAAAAGAAATGTTGCCCAGCCCTGCTCTAGAAGCTCTGGGCGTTTCCTCCACAGCTCCCCAAGTCACAAGCAGCTGTCTGCCAGTGTCTGTCCCACCAGCACAATTAACCTCACAGCATGCCACATTATTTGTTAAATATTTGTATTAAAACTTCTGCAAAATGCCAACACCAACAACAAGGCTGACAGGTCAAGATCAGTGACAGGAATTATCTGAGGTGAAGCCTGGCAGACAGCTTGCGGCTGTTTGTCGCTCGCAGCAGCCGCATTATGTGCAACTTTAAGCTGCTGTAAGCAATGTTTTTCTATTGGCCATATAGCTCTCTATTCCAACAGTAATCACAGAGTAGTAATCACCCATGTCTCTCCTCCTGCTGCTCATGCAGTAAAAGAGAGAAGACATTTTCTGGTTTCCCTGCCCACTTTATCCAATCATATAGAGACTCAATAAAGATGCAGTCCTGCCTGCTTGTGAGTAAGAGCAGCATCCTCCTGTTTGTCTGGTGATTACTGCTGATGGTCATGTGATGACGCAGAGAGTAGGAAGATGCAAAATGGGACAATACTTAAATACATACTGCTGTAAATCTGGGCATTTTAACATACAGCCAATTTCAGTTTTAGGTTGTTGTCAGACAATCAGTAAACATCGCACTGGCATATTAATGTTTATCACCTAATTAAGTTGTTAAGACGAATGTGTTGGTCAATAAACCCCTTAAGCTCTGTTTTTGGCTTCCACCAAATCCTGAGGGAAATATCTTGCCCTTTAGCTGCTGAATACAAGCTAGCAGCTACTTCTGTCTGTCTGCTGCTTGATGCTGGAAAGAAACTGCAGAGGATTATAAATGTGGATTTTTTTTTTTTAATTGCTGAAAACAGCTAGGGGTAAGTCTGAACCAAAACAAAATAGAATTGTGGAGCATAAAACCAAAACAATAAGCTAAAAGTGGGCAACATTTTTGCTCTCTGTGGGTTTGTCACCAGTGATATCTTTCACTGTAAACACTGTAACTTGATCCAATACACATCCATAGACATGCATGACTCATGCTGCTAAAAGAGCACTCTATAGTTTTGGGGGAGACATTTTAATAAGATGAGTAAGATCTTCATTGACTGACTTATTCTGCCTTAACAAACTATATAAACAGACTTGTTTTGTTTTCATGACTGAATAAACTGAATAAACAAAACACACACAGACAACGTGATGTTCAACTGTTTTATTTTGTTAATATGTGGCGGACCCTGCCACCTTTCTAGCTTCAAACAGTGTTCTGGGACCTTCTGAGAACAGCTTCTCTATTCACTGATGGAAAAAATACATACAGTTTCAATTTGTGACTCATTAATATTGTAAACATTAAAATTCTACAAAACCACATGGAGTCCCTTTAAAGGTTTCTGACATGCACAAATGCATAATGGAAGTAGCTTTTAAGGTGCTCCTGAATTTAGGAATCTCCATCTTTAGATATTTAGAAGTCAAGAAAGGTGCGACGATCATGGAGATATTATGTCCAAATACTCACATGATGTTCAGAACAACATCGTAATACGTGCTAAAGCATGCGTATGTCTTGGAGATCAGCCATGAAAAAAACATTACACTGGAGGCCTGGGGAAGGGGCCGAGACAGAATTCTCCACCTTGCCGGTGACGCAGTGTGGCCACTTAAAGCTCTACATTGGCCAGCGGTGAAAATGGCCAATCAGTGATTAGAAATGAAGCAGTGTGGAGAATGGGGGTGGGGGAGGGGACTGACACTGTATCCAGCTAACGGGAGAGAGCCTCTGCCTCCACCATTTTGACTGTAAAAGAAACAACGAGGTCCAGAACGGACAGAGTAACAAATGTGGTGTCGTGCATCAGCCCGACTCGCCTTCCCCACCTCCTGCCAATTACACGGGGAAATGTTTTGCTGGGGAAAGAAAAGGCCAGACTCCCACCACTGTAGATCCAATATTCTCTGAGGTATGTCACAGATGTGTGGCCTACAAGCGCTGGTAACGCACAAAGAGGGTGAAAATAAGGATTGTCCAGCAGCCAACATTCATAACCAGTCAAAATTAGAATGCAGGAGTAGGAAAACAATTTGAATATGACTGTCTGATTATTTATTCAGATATGTGTGAGACTCACAATTTGAAAATAGGCGGATCTCAATGCCCTAAAGCAGGAAAATGACCTGGTTTGCAGCTCTGGATGATATAATAACAACAGCAGTATAGCAATATCACTGAAGGATCAAATGCATGTGTCCAATGGGTTCCTTCAGAGATAGTATGTGTATGATATCAAGTGACAAACATTAGTTCTGATTAAGGTCCAGTGTTTTCAGATGTTGTGCTGTGGCATCTCCTGCACTTTAAAATGCTGGACTTACATGTTTATATGTTTAAAAAAATGAACCATTTAGCTTTGATTTATATTTTCTTGCACGTTTATATATTCTTGCACGTCATTGCTGTCCCTTCACAACAATGTAAGTCCACGACACCAGTCCTGTTTTCAGCTGTGTGAGTTTGTTTATCTGACAAAATCAAATGGGGTTTTTAAATTGTTTAATTAGATTCTGGAGTGGATGAGTTCTCTCAGTCCACAAAGGATGGACAGCTCATTTGTATTCTGCAAGAGCATGCTATTAACATGAGAGAGAGAAAAAAAAATGTTATACGTTAAAATAAAATAGAATGTCAGGATTTCGTAGATGACACACTGATGGAATGTTATTTGGAAATAGAGTTACAGAGCATAAAACATGGAGACTGGGTGGAGTCTGGTGGATACTGGTGTTAGTCCCCCTTACCAGTGATCACCAAATGTAAGTCATATTTCCCAGTCCAACCCTGGTGTCAGGCTGACTTCTGCTGTAACCTCCTCCCGCTGAAACCACGTGACATGGGAGTGTGTGGAGGTTCAATTCCCCCCAAGGACCTCAGCTCAATTCTGCTGCTATAAAAAAAAAAAAAAAAAAAAAAAAATCCTAAGGTTTTGATTGCAGCAGATGCTTGCAGAGGTGCTGCATGGGTCTGGCACAGTGTGGAGAGGAGACTGAAGGAGCACAGAGGTCAGGCTGAGCTGAGAGCAGAGCAGGAGGTAAGAACACTGATCCACTCTTCTCTTAATCAGGATGCTTTTTCAGTTGAGATTGAAAGTGTTTGTTTCTTTCTATGGAGTCTGGGTGGATTTCTGCCAGGCGTACTCAAAAGTAGGAAATTAAAATAGCAGAGTTGGTAAAATTAAGCATGAAACTGCTGCATGTAGAGACACATTTCTGCAGCTCTTGTACCTAAATTCACCTGCGGTCATCCAACAGGTTTCGGCCTTATGGCCGCCGCTCTGCAAACGCATGTGAATACATAAGTAATGATCCTCCATTTTCTGCGTTAGAGCTGGCCGATATAAGGCCCACGGCTCTGCCTGACGCGTGGACCACACGATACTGGCTCTGAATCATTTCAGACTTTAGGACAGTTGCGCTCTGGCTAATTAAACTGACTGTCTAATTGGCTCTGGCGGAAAGGGGGCATTACTAAGAAAAATCCATCCACATCACAGGGAAGGTGTTTACAGTCTCTGTGCGCCCCTCCACAGCTAATAGTTCAATCAACAAGTACATTAACTGTGCGAAGTGAAAATATTCAATTAACAGGGGAGAAATGACGGATGTAGCGACTTTAGATGGGAGTAAATTAGGCAGAGGATGTGAATGTTTACAGTGCGAGTGCGACAGGGTGAGAAAGTGTGTGTAGTTAATAGTGGAGAGGTTGGAAGATGAAGCGCCCGGCAGCAGCTCCGGCTGCGCCTCTCAGCAGTTTGGAGAGAGAGTCGCGGCTGAGCGTCTGTCAGCAGCGCTATCAGGCTGCGCGGAAAGTCAGCAGAGCAGAGCTGCAAACACACGCACGGCCCGGTGACGGCCGGCGGCCGCTCATTCACTCATGTCACCAACAGATATAGAAGTCACGCTGGCATCTGATTTATAGACGCGCTGTGGACCCACGCGTCATTTACCGCAAAACCACATGCGCATATTTCACCTGAAAATACAGCGAGGCCTGCAGGTCTGCAGAGTGATGGCTGCTGGTGGGTTAATACCACACACACACACACACACACACACACACACACACACACACACACACACACACACACACACACACACACGTGCAACGTAAATATTGTCTTGGTATTACCGTCAGCTGGTTCTACATGCTGCCTGACTGAAGGATCATTTGGACGCATGAATTGATCGATTTTAAGTTTATGTATTCAAGTATTTATTTACTAATTTATTCAATTAATTATTCTACACTTCATTACCCACCAGTGGTCCACGAATAAAGCTACTTTTTCAGCAGTTATGATCCTATACACACCTGCAGTTAGAAAACGGAAAAAAAATCTCTTTTTCTATTCTTTTTTTTATTATTATTTAAATCCCCAGCAGAAATATATAAACTCAAAGACCAATGATTGATCTAAAAAGTTTAATTGTAAAAAAAAATAATAAATAATCCAGGATCATTAATATTCAAGATTGCCCCTGTATTGAAAAGTGGCGGGGACACAAGAGCTCCTATGAAAAGAAAAAAATAAAATAAAATACATACTTTCAAATAAGCGATGAGCAGCGTCCCCGCAGTAAATGACAGCTCTGCTGGCACCACCTACTCGTACCACATTATTAGTGACGTGGTAATAATAATGTCCAGACATGTCTAATAAACTCTCTGTGGGCCGCTGTGGACGTGTGAGGGATGAGGAGGGAAAGTTGCAATCGAACTTCCTGTGTGGAAACCAAGCGTCAGTATTTCTGTCGCGATTATTGCAGCTGACAGAAATGTTTTCACCTCTGTTCGGTGTGTTGTGGTGTGCGGCTGGACGAAGGCGGACTGTACCTAAGACGGATAACAGATTGTGTTTGAGATATTAAATAACGTAGACTTTTATTTTCTATGTAATATTCACTGATACAGAAACACAGTGGAGGTCAGAAGTAAAGCCTGGTTTGGTGGGTAACAGCTCTGAGTGTTGCTGACTCCTGGGATCTGGGGCCAGTTCTTGGCCTGGATCGTCGCTGAGGGCCGATCATGTTATCTCGAGGCGAGGAATGAACTTCTCGAGCAAAGTTATTCTGCTGAGCTCAAATATTTATTTGTCAGTGTTAATTGCCGCAGATGATTTTGCATTGTGCCCACGTGTGTTCCGCTTAGAATCCGCGGGCATCCTGTCAGCATCAGCCCAGGTGAATGGAGGGCTCCCTGAGGTGCTGGTGGTTGGAGATGGTTCACACCTCAGCGCCTTCATGTCGACAAGTTCACGTCCGCAAGATGATACAGAAACATGTTACACCGCAAATGGATTACAACCGTAGCCTACATGTTAGAGGTGTAACAGATGAATGTGGTGGTGTTGTACATTGACTGGATGTTGCCGATGCTCAGAGGAAGCACAGTCCGCCCAGAAGGCACTGCTCCCCGGTTGCAGCGTCAGGGCCAGTCCGGTGAGAGACGCAGGGGGACAAATCTCTCTCTCCCTGCTGCCTTCACACATCCAGGGGGCTGAGCAACTGTGCGTGCAACGTAGCAGTGTGTATGTGTGCGTGCGTGCGTGTGTGTGTGTGCGTGCGTGTGTGTGTGTGTGTGTGTGTGATTCCAAGAAAACACCCCACTGAGTTCCCCCCTCAGAGCTCAGAGTACGCGCTGCACAGGCGCAGAACGCAGCTCGGTGCCGGGGAAGCTGAAGGGCACTAGGGCAGCCGAACCGACCGACACGCCGACACTCGGCAGCGGACAGCCGCGGCTGCAGCCTCCAGAGTCCCGCTCCACACGAGGCGTTTTTAAAAGCACGTGCGGCCGCTGTGGGCAGGAAACACCCCGCTGTTTACAGGCTGGAGCCGAGCTGCGGTGCGCGGGGATGGATTTAAGCAGATGATAGCTGAACGCATGAGGTACAGTGGAGACGCGTCCGCGCTGCTGATTAGCTGCGGTGTCAATTGATAATCTGCTGATTATCTGCTTGCTGGTAAGCAGCGCTGCGTGTGTGTGTGTGTGCGTTTCAGGCCGGTGTGTTAAGGAGACGGGAGGGCTTTAAAACACGGTGTCATCCTCTGCGCTGCGATAATTACACTAGTAAACTCCCCCGGCACGGCGGGCTGAATGTGACAGTTATGGGCAGAGAGACGATGGAGGGAGAGAGAGAGAGAGAGAGAGAGAGAGAGAGATGCAGCACTGAAGCTGTCCGGCTCTTTCTGAATTATTAATACTTAGATGTTGTCTTTGGTATTTATAGAAAATTGTTTGTTATCGTTATGTAATGACATTATAATTAATTCATGCAAAAATACCGCTGTAATTTACAACCTGTCTTTTATTATTATAACCTGATGTTTGATTCTATAGAAGGCTATAATATTGGACGCTATTGCCTGTAATTATACTTTTACAACAATTAGCAGATTATTATTAAATAAGAGATTATCGTCAACGCTGTAGTCTTCGTCTTATCATTATTATCGTTATTATTATACATAATTAAAATAGTATTATTTCATCTGGTCGCTGTAATATTGGCCCATACTTGGCAGGTGTTAGCAGATGCTAATTTAGACGTAATAAAATAATGGCGTGCATATTCTGACCACGATTTTAACTTTTATTTATTTATTTATTTATTTTGTAAATGAATGTGTTAATATTATATTTGAATGTGTGAATGTGTTCGTTCCTTACTGATCCTCCAGGGGCCCCGGCAGCCCGCTGGGTATTCTCACCTGTGTGTGGAGCAGGGCTGGAGGGCCTGGATGGGCACTGGGGTCCCTGTGGGAGTGTCTGTGCCACTGGCCCGCGCATTTCACTTATTTAACTACGTATTTATTTTGTGAAAAGTCTACTCCGATTCTAATATTGAATCGTCTCAATATGATTTTTTTTCCAAAAGGAGTTTCTCTTTGAGGGGCGAATTCGCAGAGACGTCAGACAGAGCACTGTCAGAGCAGTTCATTGAAGACAAATGGAAGATTTACTTTTTAAGCCTCCGAGATTAATTTACGTATTCCTCATCTGATATTGTTTACTAAAAAAAAGCCTTCCGTGTTGATGCTCAGGCCTTATTGTAACAGAGCCTCAGACACAAAATGGCGGCTGATTGAAACGTATTACAACACGTCCCGCAGGCCCATCTCACAGGCAACACACGCAACTTCTATATATTCTTTTTTTCTGAGCTTTTCAGGTGGTTTGCTGAACTCTGTCAACACGGAAATGCTCAAACTTGTCCTCTCCATGTTTCCAGACTTTCCACATCTGCATAGGAAAATGACTAACATTGTTTACTGCTGCTGCACAGGCATGACCTCCTCTAGTTGAAGTCAATTGTGATGTTTTACAAGCAGATTCATTGAAGCAAGAAGCATTTCTTACAGGACAAACAGCAGGCGCAAACCAGACTCCCTTGAGGTTTTTACACATTTTAAATACGCTATAGCTGTTCAGAATAACATGAGTGATGCTTTATTTGGCACATAACCTGTATTTTCATTTATTTGCTTTTTTTTTTTTTTTTTTTTAAATGGCGTTGACAGATATGAAAATGGCACGGCGTGTGTAGGAATCTGTGCCCTGAATAGTTTTCAGATTGAGCGTCTAGAGTAACTGTAACAGAAACAGAATCAGGGTTCTGGCTTGTGCTGCTCAGTTAACCAGGACCAGTGAAAGGCCCAGTCTCACACTGTAAAAAAAAAAAAAGAGAGAGAAAAGAAAAAAAGAGAAAAAAAAAAAAAAGCTCTGTGGCCACTTTCCTGTCAGGCGTTATCTTTATTAGCTTTCACAAACGTCTCCACCAGTTTACTCTGGATGCCGCCTTCTACTTTCATGGCTAAGAGAGTGGCCGCTCTGTGTTTACAGGCCTCAGGAACAAACAGCTTGAGGCTTTGAGGGGCAGGGAAAGAGAAAGCAACAGGTTTTTACACTGATGCACAGTACTCTGGGTAGTTTTTTTGCCTAATTTCTTTAGCGAGATTTGGAGTTAAGATAATTGAGAATATCATACGGTTATAGAGGAGTGATAAGAACCTATGCTCAGTATGACATACAGTAGCTGAAACATGATCTGAACGACAGATTACAGACGGACATGTGACTGGCCGAGGCGTTGAAACGTTTTTTTGTTTTTTTTTGACGTGTGCGGGAACATAGCATTTTTAATCAAGAAAATGTGTTTGGAGCAGAAATAACTGGTTTCAGTTGTTCCGTCCTCACGATAGCTCTGGGAAAACACAGTGTCTCGAGCTGGATGAGCCCTTCGAGGATCTGAGGCAGACGTGAAGCTCAGAGCAGCAGCAGCAGGATGAGACACAGACACGGATGGGGGGTTATTAAGCAGTGTGAATGACAATCTGCAGAGGTTCTGCTGGTGTGACAGACAGACAGGGGGACACATGACTGTCAACATAATGACACAGATTAATACACTGTCCATTCTTTCTCACAGTCTAACAGTGTTGCTGGATCTTTCATTGCTCCTTTAGAAATAAAATATCCACGTAGTTGAATTTTGATCCCTAACCTGCACGTTTTATTATTGAATTCAAGTTTGCCCTTCAGGTGCTTCAGTTTTATAATGTGTTGCAGCGCTTCTGATGCATTCTCATACCAAACTGCACTCTTGGTTGCATTTTTTTTTTTTCTCCAGCTATGATCACAGGATGTCAGTTTGATTTGCTGCTAAGGCTTTGATCCAGACTCTCTTCCACAAATCTGAAATAAAACCTGTCTTTTGACTTGCTAACTATCTGTCATGGAGCTGAACAGCTTTAAGTCTGCATGGGCTAAGGTTCACACGAGACGATTATTAGGTGCTGGACTTCTCTGCACGCTGGATGAGACGGTGCAGCACAGTGAGATTCAGGCGGGATTTTGTGACCTCTTCATGCCTAAAAGGGGAAGATGAGTACAAAAATGCTGAACGGATGTGTGATGTTTGCCCCACTGCATTATGGGAAACAAAGCTGTCCATGATGAAACAGCCTCAGACTAAAGCTGAGCTATGTTGATGCTGGATGACTAAATATGCAATGATACTATTCCAAAGGACAAATGGATGCAGACTTTAAGATAGGTTAAATCTAAATGGTAGTTTTGTTTTGTGAATGCTTCTATTTTCTCAGTGCTGATCTGGTACTGATTTTGTATTGCCTTTTTTTTTCTTTTTTCTTCCTTTTTTTTCTTTTCTTTTTTACATGTATCAAATATAGCTGAAATCAGTTTGGTCATTTTGTTATGTGCATATTTTTATTCCTTTCATGTTGAATCTAACTTTAAAAAGTGATAGCATACTGTATAGTGAGGAGAGTGGGGGACACATATTGTAAACGGCAATAATAATCACATGGTGACGCAGTTGAGCCTTGAAAAAATTATTTGCTGTTTTTTTATGTCCATATTTACCATTCAGAGTATTTTTAATTCTTGATCTTGGCTTATTAATGCAATTCAAATATGATTTTTTTCTTTTTTTTTTTTGCGAAAACAAATCTTATTTTTCATATTAGAACACCTGAGCAGCAGATATTTATTGAGCAAGACTACGAGTATAAATTTCAGGGAGGGTAGGGATTTTTTTTTGCAGTACAATTTGCACATTTGCACTGTTAATTTACGTTTACATTTAAAATATTTTGAAATTGTGTGAGATGATAGCCAACATCTGACAGGCTCCAAAATCGCCATTTTGCCTCCGCATTACTTTCATTTACATGACACACTCTGAAAAATTCCTGGCAGGCCACATCATCTGCTGGCTTCTAGATTTATTGTTAGTGAGAAGGAGGGAAATGTGCTAAGACAACAATAAAAATTAACCAACAGTTTAAATTCAAAGATTATAAATGAAATTTTGAGGGTAATATCAGAGGTATGTAAATAAAGTGTAGTTAGGATTACATATATACAGAGTGAAATGGGACTGGAAAGAATATTAAATTATGTCGGCTATCTAAAATACAGACACACTAAATATAGTAATGATCTAAATAAGACAGTCAACATTTTTTTTAAATTTACATGATGAAAAAATAATTCTATGCCCTGTAAAATAAATGCAGATTCATGCTGAATTTTGCAACTTAGAGGTTAACAGTTCATACTCACCCTCCTGGTACTAAGCTAATAGCATCTCACAATCACTGTAAAGGGCTGTGCAACAACATAGTGTGGTGAACAGACACACAGATGCACATACATGTAGCAGTCTATTGCAAATGTGTATTTAAGCAGAACTTGATGGCAGTGCGGTGACCAAAGTTGCACTTTTACACTCACTATGATAGTATGGGATTTATAATATGTATTATTTGCAGTGGAGAGTCCACATTATATCCGTTTAAGTGTCACATGCAGGTCTGATGTACAGTTTACATGTTTCTCTCTCTGCTTTCAACAGCTTCTCACTGATAAGTCTGACAGCTGAGTATTTTCTAATCCTGCAGAGATGCTGCAGGAGAAGGTTTCAGCTGTGACGGATGAATGTATGAGTCGGGTCCAGAGCGGCAGGGAGACGGATCTCCTTCCAGACCGGTCACGACTGGGCCTGTCCACAGCTCCCACTGTTCCCAACTCCAGTGAGCCAGACCAGGTACGCACAGAGAGCACGCGGCAGGAACACACAGTTGCTTCTCATGTGCTGTTTGATGCTCAAAATGAGGGCGGGCTCCCATCTGAACTGGTACAATTTAATGAAATGGGGTGAAATGCTGATTGGGATTTTTGAAAAAAGAGGAGAAAAGTAGAGAAAGAAACAGTGGAAAGATCTGCAATACTATCTAACACTGATTTCTTATCAATTGTACTTTGATGAATGAAGTACAATTGAATGATGTGTCACAACAAATTAACTACTTCAACTGATAAAATGTAGTGTAAACCTAGAAAGGATTTTTAATCAGACATTTACAATAGGTGATTTTACGTGTAGCTCTGTAGTGTGTTCACATGCAGATATTTTCTACACACGTTTTCTTGATTACCTTTTTGGAGATTATGGTGATGGTTGTGTGTGTGTGTGTGTTTAGTGTATTGCAACATCCGCTCTTTTTCAGAACATTGAGAACATCAAGGTGGTTCTTCACGAGAGCGAGCTGTGGAAGAAGTTCCATGAGGCCAGCACAGAGATGATAATTACCAAAGCAGGCAGGTCAGTAAAGCAATGAACTCAGCACCTATCAGTCAGAGTACAGTACAGTTATTTTTAAGTTACAAATAATTAAACTGGTCTTAAGGGCATCACAAATAGTTTGGAAGACAATCATGGTCCAATATTTGACGTAACATGAGTTCAAAGGGTGAAAAGAAAAAAAATGACACATTCATATATTCTGGAATTTTAAATACAGTAAGTGAGAAGGATCAGGTTAACATTTTAAGGATTTTAGTTTGGTAATCATCCCCTTTCATGCATAAACCATGTTAGAAACACATTAAAGGATAAGTTCACCCAAAAATGAAAATGTACACATTATCTCCTTCCCCCATGCTAATGAAAAGTGGGATGACATTTTGCAGTTGACAGCTTTGGAGCATTCTTCTAAACAACAGAAATAGAGGGCTTTAAAAAAGAAAGAAAACAAAACGTATTAAAACAACAAAATTAAAACAAAACGCAAAATGGCTGTATAGAGCTCGGAGCCCTGAGATCTCAAAATGATTTGAGTCACAGTCCAGCCTGCGCCCCTACTTCAGATGGGGTGCATGTTAATGAGGCTTTCAGACAGAATGTGACAACGGCTCTGCTGCGCTCTGAAACCTATTAATTCTAACGGCCTGCATGGCGCCATGGTGTTTTTTTGCTGCAGCGTACAGCTACAGTGAGGATTTCCACCTAAAACATGGGGGTGTAAATAACATCTTCTTGGGTTCCAGAGCCAGTTACATTTTTTGATTTTATTTTCTATTTTATAATGTTTTGAAACAAGTCCCCATCTCCTTCAGTTGTTTAGATAAATACTGCAGTGCTGTTTTACCGTGACATTTCAGAATGTTTCACTTGGCCTGTCTTTCCATCTGAGTAGATAAAGACTGATATTTAATTGTTTTGTGCACTCTTCCTTTATGAATTTTTGTGTATGCTTTAATACTTAACACATGCAACGTGTATTCACCACACATTGTGATGTTGTGGTTTTGAAGGCTTTCCAACAAAGAAAACCCTTTTCACTGGATTTTCACCATAATATCATCAGAAACTTGGGAAATGTATGCTGTTAGTCACAAAATGTATTAAAAGTTGTTAATTATCTTCCCCCAGAAATTACAGAAAAGTGATGGATTCATTACACAAAACGAGTACCGTACCTTTCTGTGACCATCTGGTTAGACAGCTAATAATAACATATAGCAGGTATAATTTTGTCTTTCAGGAAGAGACAAAAAGTTCCTGCAGCAGCAGCAGCAACATAATTGAAAACACAAATGACTGCTCAGCTTGCTGGATTTAATGCGACCTGAGGATTAGATAGTGAGGCCTTTGGACATTAACCAGAGAATGAGTACACTCTCAAATCGACCTCCGCCTCTCATTCCTCATGGGATGTTTTTTTTTTTTTTACAGTAAAAAATGTAAAAGGTCACCGCATTTTTTACTTAATGCTGCATAACCATAAGAGATGGGCTTTCCCTTGTCCAACTGATGAAGTGGGCTCTGAATCTTTAAAGCCCTTTGAAGGGCTGTGCAGTCGTTTAACTATGCAGCTGTGCTGGGAAAACCTGTCTGGCTTTACCTACAGTCAGTCCGCAGCAGACATGCTGAAGGTCATCCTTCAGAAGCAACAGCTCTGAAAATGAACTCACACTAAATGACATCAACACCAGGCTGAATTATTCAAGTAGGATATGAATAGTGCATATAGAGCTACTCGTCGTGTAGAAGACATCCGGTCACACTGAAATCTGTTGTAGCAAAGAGGATGTTGTAGTATATTGTAGTGTTGTAGTATAGCACTGCATTAATTGTGACATTTGAGCTGAGCGTCCTATAAGTTCATTCATAGCATGTCTGTGTGCGTGTGTGTGTGTGTGTGTGTGTGTGTGGTAAGCAAGACTCATTTCCAGCGATTCTCCAATAATGTTTAAAATGTTAAATCATAGAGCAGAAAAGAAAAGGAATAATCAAAACCAGGCTCAGATTATCCTTGAATGCACTCAATCAAGTAATCACTTAACTTCTGTCATCAGTGAACGGTTTGTTTAGCAATCAGAGCCCAGTGAGAAATTATATTAGTGACTTGATGGCATCACAAACCAGTGCAGACAAAATAATGGAAATATATGAGAAAGAACAATGTGGAATAAGTGTAAAAAAATAAAATAAAATAAAATAAAAAAAGAGGTCATAGTCAGATAAGCCTTAAAATCTTGAATCAAACTGGATGGAGACTGCAGCCATGACAGCAGCTCTGAAGGCTGACAACATGCTCACACTGACAATGATCACATTCATGTACAGCAGCATAATGCCTCCATCTAAATTGAGCATATCAGAACATGAACATTCACTAATCAGCACTTAACACAAAGGGCAGCTGAGACTGATGGGAAAAGTATATGTTTTGTTAGGTCATAAACGAAAGTATTGGACAAATTACAGATTTGACTACATGATGCTGCTAAGTAATTAAAGATCATCCTGTGGGGTTCATGCACGTCCAGAACAGATTGAATGGCACTCCATTCAATAGCAGTCGAGATATGTCATTAAAAGCCACAAATGTCAACCTCAGGGTGATCATGGTGATGCTAGAGAAAAGGTCAGGATATCATCAGAGTCACTTCAGTCATCTGTAGAGGATCACGAAAGTGTGTACAAAACCTCATGGCAACCCATCCATTATGAAATATTTCAGTGTGGACTGAAGTGGTGAAGTCATCATCAGCCATTACTTATCTATTCAGATACCCAAATCTGAGATGACATTAAAAACATTTTCACATCTCACATCCTTATTAATAATAATATGTATACAAATTTATGATATATAATAATTTCCTATTAATTAACCAAACTGAAATGTGAACATTTACAGTTTTTTTTTTATTATTTTTTTTAATTACATTTGTACACCAACTGTGTGACCCAACATCTGAGCCCTGGGGAACGCCACATCAGCTCAGCGAAAATGAGCACAAGTTCAAACTTAATTGTTTTACAGAGGAAATCAGACCATACTTTTGTCCAATAAACCAAATACTAAACTATACTAAATTACTATTTTGGAAAGTCTGCAGGATGACGTAACTGAAAAGTCAAGTGAAATTCCCCCCAGAACATCTGACCATTAGTGTGTGATCCTCCCCTGGACAGAGAAATTCTTCACCCCAATGGTATTAAGGGTTAGGTTGGATTTGTCAAATCCTGTAAATGGCAGAGAATTTCTTTCATTCGCATAAAAAAAAAAACAAGAGCGGCATCGAGTCTACTACGAGGTCCTCCTGCATGCTGACAGGTTGGATGACGGGTATGATGGATCTGTGTCAAGAAGTGGGAGTAGTCCACAGTTCTTCTTCTTTATCAGAAATTGCATTCTGCCAAAGCATTAGTTTCGTGTATTGGCATGTTGGAATGTTTTCTGACTAACTGCAGCTCCACAATTATTTCTTGTAGCATGTTTGTTGTGCTGCCATGGTATTAGCTAGCCACCCAACTCATGTTACCATCCCAGTCTTAAAACTGTTTGTTAAGACAAATACACATTGTATAATTAAATAGACAGACACCAGGTTTTATACCAAAGATATTCGTCATATTGTATGATCCCAGCTTTGGCTTATTACCCTAAAAATATATGCAGTGTTCTCTTGCGACCGCCCACCATAGGCTGAATTTGTCTTTGAGGTGCACACAGTTCAACTAAAGAGTGATGTATTTACCCCTCTCAGACTGTTTCATTTGAATAACTTTAGCTCGTAGTAAGCCTCTAGTATTTTACAGATTTACTGTAAAGATTGGTGACAAATCTGAAAAAAAAAAAAAAAACATTGTAATTGTTTCTTTCCTATTAGTATCCACCTCATGGAGGGTTGTGACTCCTCCTTGGTGCTCAAAAGCACATGTTTAGATAATATGGTAAAAGTTATTTTGTTATGCATGAAACTGTCTGATCTATAGTGTAGTTGGGCATAGACTGTAAAAACAACCAAGAAGGGAGAAGGTGATACAGGATATATCTTAAAATGATCGTCTTCAGTGTATGTGCCATTCTATGTGTAACTGAAAGGTGAAAGGTCAAGTAGAAATCGTGGCATGAGGATTGTGAGGATGAGGTGAAAGTGTTGATCTGAGTGAGTGAGTGAGGGGTTGAAATGGACACTTCATAGCCATGTCAAAATGTTAAGTGTTACGTGTATCATTTTAAACATTACATGATGAATTGACGGTCAGTTTAAGCTGCAGTCACTTCGACTTTTGTTTTATAATGTTCACAAGTGTCTAAAGAAAACGACTGGTGGATGTGGGGTGTTTTTGAGGCGCTCAGCAGAATTTGGACAGAATGGTTACTTTAAAAGTTCTAACAAACAGACTTCTCAGAGATTAAAGCACTTGCAGATAATTAATGAAATGCACTTCCTGACACACACAGATAAAACAATTAGATGAACACTGGAAATCTAACAACTAAAATGATAATAAAGTTTTGTGCTTTAGAGAATTTCGGTACAAATGTACATGTGTTTATCTTATATATTTAACAAATACGTGGGACTGTGCGAAAAGCGAAAAGCATCAATGAAAACTTAAAGAAACACAAAGCCCTTTATAGCACCATGATGTCTTTGAATGGTACCAATCTGAAGACATTTAGGTTGATGAAGTTGTGTTTACATGTCAGAGGAAATGAAGTGTCTTTGGGTTCTTAAGATTTGTTCATTTCTAGTAGTAAATAAATGGTGATTGCCTTTTTTTAGTTTTAGATTTTATTGAGTTTCACCATATAAAAAGCAAGGTGGCATTAATATTTACTGCTTTTCTAGGTTTGATAATACTACTACTACTACTACTACTAGTAATAATAATAATAATAATAATAATAATGATAATAATAATAATAATAATCTGACAACAAATACTTTTATTATGCTATTATTAAACATATATGTTAATAAGCATATTATAAAGGACTTAGTAGGGCCTTATTACCTTTAAATAATGCTTATTATGACCTAACTATAAAGCGTTACCACAAGTAAGGGGCCTACTGTTGTAACATGTGCAGAGGTGGCCTGGGAGGAGGCGCAGATGCAGAGCAGCCAGGCCGTCATGCAGGGGATCCCACATTTTCCCGACACTCTGAGATGAAACTCGCTCAGTCCACTCCCTTGCAGCACCTAGCTGAGTTTGGTAGAATTGTTATTGTGAGTGTCACTGTCCAGGCGTAATCCTCCCTCTTCAAAGCACCCAGCGCAGCTCTTCCCTCACTCTCCCTCTTTGTACACAGCCCGTCAAGAGAGCAGCGTTGGGTTGATAAGAGGAATCCGGCGCCCACAATAGGCTGAGTCTACTCGGTTGTAGCGCTTCATCATCCCCCCTGACGCTCCTTTTGATCTCGCCGTGGTACTGGAGATTCCCAGAGAGGGAATGGATCACTGGAGGGCCTAAACATGTGGGATTGTTAAGAGAAACAGCTGGCTGGGCACAGAAACACACACACACACCCTGACACTGATATCATACACACACTCTCCAACTTCCATTTCTCATGCTCCTCTTAAACTCACTCACTTAGTCACACCAACGTATGTATATGTTGGCCTTCATGTTGTCCGCCTTTGAAAATCAGCTGTCCAGTTGCAATAACTATGGTTTGTTATAGATGTTTTATGGATGCAGCACAAAGATATGACATGTTTCATCACATGTATCTGAGATTATAGATTATAGACATACACAGGCAGCACAACGACAGGACTGCAACGAAAATCACTTTGAGAACAGCTACACATAGACTACAATAATGGTGTATGATATTTTCAAATATATAATGTATATTGGGAAACCAGTGACAGAAATGAAGCAGTTGAATGTGCAGGTTTTTGGCTAATGCCTCCTAATTCAATATTTTCACGAAGAAGTCTAAATAATTTTCAACATTTGGCCAAAAACAAACAGACCCATAAAAGTCATAGCTAACACGGTATAAAATGTATAGCACATGTTAAATGTGAAAATGGATCAATATTTAAATGGAGCTTTTCTAGTCTTATGACCAGTCAAAGTGCTTTACAACATGATTCAGCGTTCACATACACAATGGAAGAGCCACCAGGAGCAAATTGGGGTTGCACAAGGACACTTTGACATGTAGCCTGCAGGTGCTGGGAATCGAACCACTGACCCTCTGATTGGTGGCCGACCATGGGCTGCAAATGTCACATTTTTCAGCCTGACTACAATGATGATCACAAAAACAGCTCAGTCCTGACCATTCTCTCTCACTACCTGTTACTGTTGAGATTATTTATTCAAAATGCAAACTACAGTTTGAATATAGGACAAAATTCATACATTCCTAAAAACACTGTCTGAGAGCTCCTTTCCTGACAGCACCATGGGATGGCTGTGTCCAACCGAAAGTCGGCACGTCTTGACGATCTCTCAATCTCTCCTTTTTTTTTTCTCAAAACTACTCCTGTCACTTTTTATGTGTGCAGCCAAGTGCAACATTGTGTTTGCCTTTGAGGAGAGACTGTGCTATTGTGCGTGCCATAATCCCTATTTGTACAATTTATTGGGTCATTCCGAACAGATATATAAACGGTTTTGACTTTAGACATGGTCAGCTAACATGTCATGCACCCTAGTTTGTTTGAAGCATACAGACCATAAGAACATCTGTGATTCTAGGACCAAGCCAAGTTAGTATCTAGAGAACCAAGACATATTTTGACCCAGCGACACTCACTTGTGTAAAAGATTGTGTTGCATCCACTTGATCTGTCTGGCAGGACAGACATATTTCCACAGTTGAAGCATGAGCAGCAGCAGAGCCCTTTGCTTGGTAGTTACGGCCACATGTGTTGACACAGGCCTCCATCTGCTCTGTCTGTATAGTGTGAGCGGAGCCAGAGATGAGCAGAGGTCTGTTTTGAATGTTCCTCGAAGATTAACCCGTCTTTCAGTGAGGATGATACCGGGACTGATCTCTCCTACTGATTGGATTTGAAGCCTGGGAGAGAGATGCCCTCAATCCCCCTCCTCTTTCTCTCTTACGTGAGGGAATATTTACAGTAACATGATCAGATGGTGTCAGGTACTATGAGCCTTTGAAGAAGGGCGTTTGCACCAATCGGAACAGTAAGTATGAAAATAGGGGTTTTAATGCTATGCCATCTTTCCAGAAAGCACGCGCAGCTTTCATGAGTCCTCTGATCTTTGAACATGTTCCCAATGGCAGCACCCACAGATAAACTGCAGGCCTGTTTGACCGCACACTCTTGAGCAATGACGGGTCAGCTATCTAAACTGTTGTCCAATCTGGGGTGCCATTAAAAACCACTTAGGGCTTTATAAGGGGGCGCGGAGCTTTTTGCAAAATTTCCTTTGGCACAGATGGGATGAAAAAGTTTTTGGTTTCCCAGAAGAGGTCAGGAAAGGTAGCTCCCTTCATGTGTTTTATGGCTCTGAGTGCTATATTAACATATTCTGTCTTTTAGTCTGGAGGCCTTTAAAAGATGAAAGATAGAGCGTGTTACCATACTTTTTATGGCCTTTCAGTATCACAAGTATGAGAGGATTTTAGTCGACTCCCAAGCAAATGGCTGCAAGGAGACAAATCATTACCAGGCCAGAAATTGTGAGATTTGACAGTGAGTACAATGTTTAGAAAATGACCCTGGAAGGTTTTGGTCTTAAACTGCAAATTTCTTGCAGGGTTTATCTGTGTCGAAGTAGGTTTGATCCACTTAATGTTCACGTTGCGGTTATGTCAGGATTCCAAGAAGGCAGCTTCTCACCCTCCTAGTCTCTTGGTCCCCTGATCTCTGCAGACCTTGCTTATCCCAATCCCTTAAGAACACCACTGAGCTGCAGTCGGTGAGCTAATCGGATCTTCCTCTGCACTCTCCGTGACAATACTACACTCGTCCTAGACACACAACTGTTTTTAACAGCCAACGCAATCCTAAGACCATCAGTACAAAATACAGACCTTTGGTAAAAGCAGATTTTTATTCATCATACCCCCTAGTTTATTGTTTACATGTGCAAAGATGTACTTTTTTATGGACACTGTCATTCATATAGAGATACAAATTCAGACAAAATCCTTCTTAAAGTTTCTAAACCATACTGATTTCTGTTCAACATGGAGGACTTATTGTTACTATACTGCACAAAAGGGGCTTTACCTAATTCATCTCATCTAATACTGAAAAGTCAGGTGCTGCCTTCCCTTCATGTGAAAGTCAAAGCATTTCTAACACCTTTTCTTTACATCCTTCATCAGGAGGATGTTTCCCAGCTACAAGGTAAAAGTGACCGGTATGAACCCCAAAACCAAATACATCCTACTTATTGACATTGTCCCAGCTGATGACCACCGCTACAAGTTCTGTGATAACAAGTGGTAAGTTTGGAATTAAAAGAGCTATAAATTACTCTTGTTGATGGTTCCCAATGGCCTACCGCTACAGCCTTATAATTGGTCTGTGTTAGAGGCAATACAAAGTATCTTGACTTAATGAGTATTATTTGCTTTTGCTATGGTTATGTTATGATATGGAGCAAAATGATCCATATATTTCAATGGTTTTATCCCAGAAAGAAGCAGAAAACACCATGTCACTTCCTAGTTACATGTTTAAGGTTAAAGGGAAATTCAGGTATTTGATACTGCTTGTATTTCAGTTCCACTCCATCTGAATCAGGCTGCCTAATGATGCTTTTTCAGCAACTAACTCAAGAAATAAGTTAAATAAACAGGAATCTAATGCTGCTACTCCCGTGGGGGTTCTGTTCTGCATTCAATGCAATGCAACTGTTCTTAAAATGATGCATTCTAAAATATTGGTGCTTGACAACAGATTGTAGAGGTCAAGGTAATGTTAGGGTGAGGCAACTTAAACACTTGGTAGAATGATTTTGTTATTCCTAGTAAAAAGGCAAACATCAACACCTGTAAAGGTTACTGGAAAGACTGTTGGAGATGGAACACCATTCTTTCTTTCATTTATTCAAAGCAGCTCAGTGGCACATGAAACCAAAAAAGTTTGACTTTTTGTATAAAATGACCCACATCTTCCACTTTTTGGGGTCCATAAAGCATGGGCACTAGTGAGTTCCACTGACCAAGCAGGCTAATTTTGGTTTAACCATCCACTAACTCCACTTGAATGGGGATAAAAATATTTGTGGGGCTTTTGTGACATTCCAAATGTTATTGAACCAAATAGAAGAAATTTAGGATTTATCCGTCATTTAAGAGTCCCTTGTTTTACATTGTACACTTATGTGAAAGAGTCTTTTGTTCCCTGTGCATCACATGATGTTGTAGCTTTTTGTCCTGGCTCTCTTTCTGGGGGCTGTGATGTCGTAAAGTCTGACATGCTACATGCCTACCCACCACCCTGACCTTGACATCCTTTTCCAAACACGGGACATTAACATCACACTACTTCTTGTATTGGCAGTAAATTAACAAACTACCTCAGATCCACAACAGTCCCAGGGCAGTTTGTTGGCAATTTAATGAATTGTGAGTTTGTTAGGGAATTTCAAACACAATATGAGTTAAGATGGGTCCCGCAGTATGAACTACAGTGATGATGTGGAACTCATTTGTGGTTCAAAGCTAGTTTTAAGACATTCAGTATTTTATTGTGTGCAACAGGGACCCATCTGCAATCTTTTGATGCTTGGCCCTAGAACACGTTAATTTGGCCCTGGCTATGGCCCTCAGATGTTCTTGATTCTTCTCTTCATGGGATGGAACTACACAGTGTCATTATGGGTACTTTCTGCCTCAGTCATGTCTATGTTGGGTAAATAGTAGCCTTTAAATAAAAGGGGCACTTTGTTCCTCAGTTAACCACAATTCAGTATAAGGTACACAGCATTTACTAAAGAAAAGATACAGAGAGCAGATTATCTAAGCAAGGCAAGGTCTGATAGCTAACTGTTACTGTAGAACATCATTGGTTATATTTACTTTTTGCAGACAAAGAGAGGGAAAAATCCTGAACTGGTCTCAATATTTCCCCAGATGACCATGTATCTGGAGGCAATAACACTGCAGTCGTTCATCAGTATGACATTAGCACTGCTGTTGTCCAAAGGTGGAAGAACTGTTTTAAAAAAAACTGTAAGGAAAGCCTGAAAAGAACATGAAACCTCCAGCAGAAAGAAGTCATTTTACAGCCATTTGTTTCTGATCTGGGGTATGGCTTTTAGTTAGTGGGTTCTGGTGTTCCTCAGCGACACCTTGGAGAAGCATAATTAGTAATGATGTAGTAGAGGCCACCTCCTTCCAGTCTTAGAGATTTAATACTGTGAGGATTGAGAGCAGTGGTGTTATTCACCTCTATACAGCTACATTTACAGAGGAGACGTGGTTCATGTGGTGCCATGTACAGAGATTTTAAGTGGGCTATGTATTAACTGAGATGCATTCTCTAATGCTTAGATGTCATTTGCTTTTGAAAACAGCCAGGGACAACATTATGTATGTATGTATGTATGTATGTATGTATGTATGTATGTATGTATGTATGTATGTATGTATGTATGTATGTATGTATGTGTGTATGTATACACACACAGAGATAAGTATATATGTGTATGTATATTTTTTTTATTTTATTTTTATTTTTTCAGTTCACAATTACAGTTTGTTTGTCTCTGCACTTTCAATCTGTTTTTAGGATGGTGGCTGGCAAGGCTGAGCCAGCAATGCCTGGCAGACTCTATGTGCACCCTGACTCCCCCGCCACAGGAGCTCACTGGATGAGGCAACTGGTGTCGTTTCAGAAGCTCAAACTAACAAATAATCACCTGGACCCTTTTGGGCATGTGAGTACTTGCAAAGAATATAAGTACTTTCTATGGCTTAAAAATTATTCCAAGAAAGGGTTATTGTTTTCAAAAACGGTATTGAATTTCTGATTTTGCCATCATCACAATAGTTAATGATAACATTTTACTCACCAGTTAGATAAACTATATTTAACCCACTGGTTTCCAACTGACACTCTGCATAACTATGTTGAGAACTGATGCAGTGTTCTCAGAATTCAGCATCGTCTGTTGTCCTAATGGACTCTGCTATAAAACAGTGTTGTTGCCATGTGCTGAGACATAAACACTTATATTGGTTCGTGAAATGTTAAGCAACAGGAATGATTGATTAAAATGACTTGCTACATCCCTAATATATTCCTCAGATAGGTCTGGTGCATGTCATCGAGACTAGGAACCATGGAAAAAAACACTAAAAGACATATTTTGTAAAAAAAAAAAAAAAAAAAAAGAAAAAGAAAAAAATTATATAGAGAATATAATTTTCCTTTATGTATTCAGGAAGTACCACATTCAAAACAAGTCCAGTGGAATCAAGACAATTCCCAAAAACAGGTGTCAACCTCCTGCAGGATTCATACTGTACATGTCTTCAGAAAGTTCCAATCCAACAATCCATTCAGTAATTGTTGAGAGGTTTGTAGTGTGGACCAACGTTTTTGACCAACTGGAGGCCCTGTAATATACAGTATGAAAACCAGTGTACTTAACAATACATAACTGTTTAAATGGGGTGAAATCCCTTCATATTGTGCAACTATAGACACAAAGATAACAGAAACATAAATTCTTTGTGCTCCCAAGGCAATTTATCAATTTCAACTCTGTCTGAAGCATACCTCAATTACAACATATAATTGAAATGTTGTGACTAGAGTATACTTTGTTTAGCTTAAAATTAAATTCAATGCCAAAAAATTAGATTGAAATTACAAGAAGGTATTTGTGGGACCAATTGGCTGATGTGAAAAATGTAGCTGATACGTAAGCAAACAGCAAAATGTTGAAGGTTTGTCACTGGCAGATTTTTTTTAAAGAAGGATGAAAGAAGCAGAAGAGGCAGAGGCTGCAGAGGGAGGTGAAGAGTGTGACTATGGCACTGCTCCCCAGGGGGACTCTGGGATAGCTTGTCTGAAGCCATCCCATCAATGGGCGGGCTCATTAGGTTCATAACCTCTCAGATCAGTGGCGGGGCCTGCTGTCAGATTGAGTTGAATGCCTTGCCAGTGATAAGGGCGAGTAATGAGGACAGAGCAAGTTTAAGGCCAGTCAGAGCCCAGATGACGCCCAGACCAGGAGGTGTGTAGAAGGGCTGTACTTCTCACAGTAAAGGAACTCCCATTCAGTACTAATTAAGCTCAGTGCTGAATGTTTAAAAGTGACTAACATAATGTGGTTCTCACTTTCTTCTTCTTCTTCATTACTGGTTCTGCACAGTCTGACAACGTAAAATTATTTTAGACTTCAGTACAAATTAAGTACATTTTCACATTTTTGGAATTGCTCCAATGATGTCTTTGTTTAGAATGTTGGGCTGTGTTCTAATGATTCATTAAAATGACAGGCGCCATGTGAATTTTTGAAAATTCTGAGGTCTGCTTAGCATTAGAAATACAAACTATCTTCTCTTTACTGATATTAAACAGATGTTAGTGATCTCAAATGTATTTGCTACTGTTAGCCAAGAGATGTTACAAGAAATCTTCAGTGGAGATGATTTGTTTCACATGCTGTTGATGGGGTGGTACCACCACAAAGAGCAGTCAAGAATCATTAACACTATGGTCATTTTGCTATTGAAATCCATATTGAACAATACCAGCTATGATGATTTATGCCACTGCCAAGTGCATACTGTGACAACTGCACAGAGTATTGTGCATTCTATATGGCAATGTGGAAGTAAATATGTGGAAGCATTAAGTAAATGGTAAATAACATGCACTTCTATGGCACTTTTTCTAGTCGACTGACCGTTCAACATGCTTTGTAACACTTGTCACAGTCGACCATTCACACACATTCAAACACTGATGGCAGAGGCTGCCATGCAAGGTGCCAACCAGCTAATCAGGAGCAATTTGGGGTTCAGTATCTTGCTCAAGGATACTTTGAAGTGCAGCCAGGCAATCCAGGGAATCAGAGACCTTCTGATTACTGGACAGCCCACTCTACCTTCTGAGCTACAGCTGGTGGATGTGTACTGGAATTTGTTTCCCATCACAGAGCTTAAATTGATACATTGTATGAAACAAATAGCTAACATAATCTTTCCCTGACAGTTTGATCATTTCGTGCTATGATAGTATAATAATACTTATTGTCCTGTCAGGAACTCATCCCAAGCATGTATCAGTCGAGGAAAATATTCATGTCTGAATGTTTTTAGATCAGGGAAGATGAAAGCAAATACTTTCCTTAGCTCTTCACTGATCTGTGGAAGGCCTCCCTGATCACTGCATTGAGACAGTCACCCAAGAGTCTCCAGTATCATACTCAAACAGCAGCCAGACAGCAGAGCAGACAAAGGTCAACAGAGAGCCTCTGGTGAAGGAGCCAATAGCTTATCTCTGTCTCCAGCCTGTCTCAGCAACAGGAGCATGTGAGCACAGTGCCATTTGGTGTTCAACCTGAGCCTAGCTCCCTGTGCCCTGTTCAACCTTTGCCTCTCTCTGGGAGCCCCCTGGAGGAGAAGGCTCCTCAGGAGAGTGTCTGGCAAATAAGGAGGTGAGGTGAGGTGCAGAGCTTGATGCTGATCTGCGCTGACAGAGCTGGACTAGTGATGACCCTTCCCTACTGTGGCTAACGCTTCGCTGGGCACAGCACTCGGCTGCGGTGAGTGGACTGACGCTAGTGAGCCGACCTGCAGCCACCCAAACAACCTAAACACTCAGCGCACTCAACACATGTTGCCTGCTATACCAATATCCAAAACATTTAGATCCTGGAACAAGGGTGATGCAGATGACAGATGCAGAGAAACCATTCACTGAACATATTGATTGAATTCACAACTCTTGCCCTTGAAAGGATCAAATTCCATGAAGGATTCAGCAAGGACATGATGGTACCAAGTATTGTTTGCACTGCATGTTACTTAACAGTGGTAAAATAGATTTTTCCCCATACCTTACCTTAAAATGTGCCTTATAGAGCTAACTTAATGGCCAATGACAACATCAAAGAGAGGTATAAACACTCATTACAAATGTGAAACTCTTGCCAAAATGCAGCCTAGGCTAGTCAAACCTTCATGTAAAAGCATAATTACGACGAAAGAGGCACTTTTAAGATTTACCGTAGTTTCGGTTTCGGGCAGGCTAATTTTCAATGGAGTGCATGGGGCACTTTTATGCTTTTATCGCTATTTATAAAACCCTAAGAGGACTCGACATAACATGAAACTTTGCCCATAGTATCACCAGGGTCTCTACATATGAACACGAGCATTGAGAACATTGTTTGTGTACAGAGTGTTTATTAAAAAGAAAGTTTTTGAACAACTCACCATAGCAGTAGCTTCATCCTCTAGCCGCCGTCATGGCAGCCCAGACTTACTTGGGGCTCGACATGTCTGGGTAGAGTGTATGTGGTTCAGTTGAGCTATGTGTAGAGACCCTGGTGATACTACAAACTTTCATGTTGTGTCGAGCCTTCTTAGTCTAAGTGAAATTTGCATGTCACGATTCCAAAATAGTGCACAGCTAGCCATGAAAATTCCACAGTACGTAATGCAAAGCAAAAAGCAATTATGGTCAGTGTTCATTCTGACTGATGCCCACTCCCATACCATCAGCAGGTGCTTGAAGGTTCACTTTCAGCCCTTCATGCAGGCTTGTGAGTCTGCATTGATGCAAACTTTGCATAATAGATTAAACCCAGTTTACAGTGTTTTCAGGTAATACCACATTCATGTAATTTGGGGAGGAAGATGTAAGTGTGATTCCACGCTAAAGGAACTATCATTAATATTGGTTTCTATTCCTGCGTAATGGTTTAATTATATATTTAAATGTAATGAGGGTAAAAATACTATTAAAAGAAAATAGAGGGATGAACTTGAGGAAAATACTTCCAAGTTGTGAGTCTTATGTACTCTAACGGAAATTATTTCCTAGATCACAGCAGCTGGAGTGAAAGGACGGCCAGATGAGTTCTGAGTGTCTGATATTGCTTTTGATGGGTTTACTTTGGAGTTGAAAGTCCAGTGTGTCTCAGACACTGAAGGGTATCAGTGCATCTGTATGAGACGCTGAGGGCAGAGACAAAGCAATAATATTTAACGAGCTGGGAATGAGAATGGGTTGAAATTTTGCATAAAATATGTTTAATTTTATTTAGAGAGTTGATCAGGCATTTAATTAGTGTTAGTTTATGTCTATGAGGGTCTGTGCTTAGGGTGGACAATGGTGTGTCTTGTGTTGTACAAATATTTTACAGTATACAATATACATTCATCTTCATAGTTTAATGTGCAAAAGTGTAATATTTTTGCATGCTTAACGTACACTTAATCAATGTTATATGAAATTGCCTTATTTCACAACACACATTTTTCAGTATGATATTAAGAGAAGCACAGGTGCAATTAATGACATCAGTGAGGTCTGCATTCTATTTAAAACTGAGGTTGGTAAGATTGTAGAGAGGAGCAAGCTCAATTGTGAGTCTGTCCATCCTCAAAAATCCAAATGCCACAATCATATAAACACAAGCTGAACTGTTGTTACCAATGTACCTCAGGCTGAAAATGCTGGCTGGCACCATAGTAACTCCTTACTGCTGTAGGTGTGTTTTGTGCTCACTTGTTCTTTGGCTCGGGGCTGCGTGCTTTGTGCTAGTGAAGTAGCTGCTTAACAACAGGCTCGGTAGCTGTGTACTGTAAGCAGAACACAGTGTTGTAATTGCTAATCATAGCTTATAACCTCTTGTCTCACTCATATACAAGAAAACACCAACATAATCATAATGTATGTAAACAACAAAGATGATAGTATGTTAGGGACGGAAAATGTGGGCTGCATTTGCTTTGCCATTCTTGTTCAAATTGTGGCTTTCTAATGCACACAGGCAGGCAGGTAGCCTCTACCATCTTTTCATATAGAGTGAACATGATGATTTAATGGTCTATTAGAGGAATGCAAAAGCCAGAGTTGCTGTTTTTTTCCGCTTCCATTTGTTGAAACATATGATTTATTGATTGATGAAAGACATTTTCTACAGCTAAATCCCAAAATGCTTCTCAAATAACTAACCATCCTCAGCTAGAAATGTTTTAGTGACAGAGCCCTGCTCTTATGCATGATCACTCACATTATATGCTTACTGGGATGGAATTGAATCCTGATTAGTGTTATCAATTTCACAATTTAATGCTGAATACTATTTGATTACTAATACTTAATCTGCTCAATTTCTGGATTACTGCTAATGGACACTACTTTCCCACAATTACACAAAGGAAATGGAAAAAAAACATTAGGTGGAGGTGAAACAGGTTGTTGGCTATCTGGTGGAACTTGCATCATATGATTTCCTTGTACAAATGGAAAGAACATTCATTTCTTGTATCCAACAGAAAACAAATGTTGAGTACACAGTGTACAGTTTAAGAAATCATACCAAGATAAGAGCAAAGCACAGCTGCAACTAATATAACGTGGTGCTCATGTTAAGGTGTGCTAATTTGCAGGTGCGATGCTGTCTACTGTCACTGCTTACTCATTAGCTAATCATAGGAAGTGGATGTGCTTAAGTTGAACCCATTATGAGTTTTATTGGCAGCGGCAGCAGCAGCAGCAGCAGCAGCAGCAGCAGCAGCAGCAGCATTTTGCATTCAGTGACACTTCCCAGAGGAACACTGTGGCATTCATTCGATGTGACACCATAATCAAGAGCTGCTTTTGAATTTTGTCCCAGGATGTCAACTCCTACTGGAGTCTCAATGTTCACTGCATATTGATTCACTACCTAATAAAAAAGAGGGCAATCAGAAACTATGTTGCTGAATGGAAACAATATTGATTGGATACTGTAAACAGAGCAAGAATAATATGATATGGAGCCTCCCTATCTTCAAGAGCATACCATAGCAGTCGAGTAGATCCTCCTGTATTAGCAATACATTACGTGATGAGGGTATATGAAACTTCATCTGTGTGTTTCTTTACCTAGAATGCCATTAACAGTGTCATTTTCTTTGCAGGCCAGTGGAGAAAAAAAATTCTAGAAAACTGAATGACTAATCCCTGACATCATGACAGCAGCGACACCAATGGGGCTGTTCACTGATTTTTGTTGGAACAAGTTTTTTTTTTTTAGAATTTTTTTGGCCTTTCTGGCTTTATTTGATAGTACAGCTGAAGAGATAGACAGGAAACAGGGTAAGAGACGGGGAGTGACACGCAGCAAAGGGACCCGGGCCGGGAGTCGAACCCGGGTCCGCTGCAGAGCCTCGGCACATGGGTCGCGCGCGCTACCGACTGAGCTATGCGGCGCCCCTGTTGGAACAAGTTTAAAGTGAAATGTTTTATCCTTTCTTACCTTTCCTAGATAATCCTGAACTCGATGCACAAGTACCAGCCCAGACTACACATAGTCAAAGCAGATGAAAACAACGCCTTTGGATCCAAGAACACTGCCTACTGTACCCATGTCTTTCACGAGACGGCCTTTATCTCTGTAACCTCCTATCAAAACCACAAGGTACATCAGCTATCAACAATATTCAGTGTACTACACACATATATTTACTGTATACAGAGGACAAATTAAAGGGAAAAAAACATATAAAGTGATTCAGTAAGGTCTTGGGGTCACCAGAACAGTTTCAGTTGTCTTGCCACTGGATTATATATGTCTCTGTTACTCAGGAATAAAGCACCATTCAACCCAATAAAAATATTCCTTAATTTGGTGGTGAACCTTGATGATGGTGGTGGAGAGTGGTGTCCAACAGTTTTTCCAAAATCTCCCATAGATGCTAAATTAGGCTAATATCAGGGGCCAGGGCATATAGTTCACCATTTTAACAAGTCATTAAGCCCTCATGCCCTATGGATTAGGGCATTGTCACTCTGGAAGAGACTAGAAATGTTTCATTATAGGATAAAGCTGATCACTCAGAAAACTGTTGGATTGATCAGCAGGGACAAGTGGACCCAAACGATGCTGGAAAAATGCCCCCACAAAGGGGGCCAGAGGCACAGTTGGTTATATTTCTCCCATCACTTATTCAGCTTTTTCCTTTAATTTGTCACTCCTGGACAGTTTAAAGAGTATTGTCATGGTGTAGACTGATTAAATTGACCTATTAAACTGTTGGTGGTGCAGGGGTTACTGTGCACCACAACAATGGACCTTGAAAAGGCTGGAAAAAAAGCCTGTGTTCCTCAACTGCTTCACCTATGTTTTGTTTCACATCAAATAGAATATGACCTTAAATGGACTATCATTTTCCTAGATCACACAGTTGAAGATAGAAAACAATCCATTTGCCAAAGGATTCCGAGGTAGTGAAGAAGGAGATCTGCGTGTTTCAAGACTACAGGGGTATGTTTATATAGAAAAGGAACCAGCAAAGTAAAGCTCATCCTCTAACACACTGGAAGTCTCCTAAAACATTTTTTGTGTATTTATAAAAAAAAAAAAACTGTCTCGTCTCCTTGACAGACTGTGTTGAGTGGAACTGTAGACATGCAAACTGATTCCTTTCTTCTTCTGTTCTTGCTGCTGGATAGGAAAGAATATCCAGCAATTTCAAAGAACATGGTTCGCCAGAGGCTCATCTCCTCCCACAGTCATCTAGCAGGGAAGCTCGGAGCAGGAGTTCTCACTGGGCACCCTCAAGTCCTGTCCTCTTATCCGTATGAGACTGGGGTTCCTTTGTCTGGCTCCGACTCCCAAGATCCCATCTCAAACCACTTCCCTCAGAACAGAGATCCCAGCCTTTTGTACCACTGCTTTAAACACAGAGGTATGTTCTCAGCAACTGTTCTGTTAGCAATTTTACAGAATCAGATGTTCCCAGTGAAAAAAAAAAAACAACAATATCATTAACTATATCATTTTTCAGATAATGCCCGACACCTGGAGCTTGGATGTAAGCGACCATATCTGGAGTCATCGTCTGGGGTCTCAGAGGAGCATTACTTTCGCTCAGCTCCCTCTTATGAATCACCCTTACGGTCTCATCCATACTGCACAGAAGCAATCGCCTCTAGAGAGGCTTGCATGTACGGTAGTATGGAGACAGAGTCTGGATCTGGGGCAGGGGACACAGATGACCTAACCAACTCCTCCTCAATTAATTGCAACATGTGGGCTACAATGCAGCCCTACCCTCGCTATAGTGTGGAGGGTGTCCCATACCAGCCCTTCACGGCTCACTTCACCAACACTGCCACAGTCACGCCTGTGGTACCGCACCCGGCATCACCCATGGCATCGCGACCACAGGCTGACCTGGGGGTCTACAACTCAGCTACGGTCCAGAGAGGCCTGCCTGTCATACCTCCCTCATCCTCCTCTTCATCCTGCTCACCAGCTGTTCTGGGATCCAGAGATAGGTCAGGTCATCCTTCTCTGTACCACAAGAAGCCAGGGTCACCACTCCGGCCTCACAGAGAGTTCTCGGCCTATCCCACACAAGGCACCATATCCATCCGGGATCCATCCTATCAGTACCAAGTTGGGCTGAGTAGCACAGGGACTCACTGGACTGACAGCTAATGGGGGCAACTGGAGAGTCCAGTTCTGTCCAGTGTACAATTCTGAAAATAATCAAGGTTCAATACACCACTGTGGGCTGCTGATGCCAAGCAATGATTATGAACTTCAGCCATGATCATTTCCAAATTGCACTCCAAAGCCCTTTACGTCCATGTATTCTCACTGAAGCACTATTACATACAAGACTGTATGTGGTGACCAGTGGCTGACCTCTACTTTACTTATGCAGATGTGTAGCATATGTACTATCCTGTGATCAGATAGGGTTGTTTTTTAACGCTCAAATACAAAGCTTAGGTTTGAGCAATGAGGAGAAGTAGCACTGAGAAGTAGCAATGAGGAGCATTTTTCAGACAACAACATAGATAAGGGAATATCAACAATTGCTGTGCTTGTTCTTGAGGAGAATGAGAGGCCTACATATGATTGCCTCCCACTGAGGCTTTCATTATTTCTTGCAGAGCTCCAACCAAATAGAGCATGCTTAAAGGCTGGCGCTATTCTTAGTTGGCAACAAATCCAATGAAAAGACCAAAATTAATCAATTAATTCTGTCTGACTTTCCTACCTTGTCTGTGTTACTATGAAGATAGAAAACTATATAAACTACATAAATGTATAGTTCATTATTACTATTGACACCAAAGATCAATCATGTACGTTTGTGGCAGTAAGAAGATGTTTCGTAGGACTGACTCAAAATAAGCAGCTGTGTTTGAGGTAACAGTGCAGCTCATTGATGCAAAGGATCATTACATTGGTAATTTAGGTATTTTCATGGGATTTGCGGACAGTAACAAAATCTGAAATGTTATCACAACCACGCCCATTTACATGTGCCAAAATGAGATTTGCTACAATTTGATGAATGGGGTATAAGTATATTGAGTTCACTGCCAGGTGAGATTGAGCATATCAGAATTTGGAGAAGGATTTAAGTTAACTGTTCATTCACTAAGAGTTGTATGCAAAAAGACTTAATTTAGCCTGCTGTTTATGGCAGTCCTTCTCAATGATGTACATTCAGAGCAATTAAAACAAAATGAAATATGCAGCAAAAACCCACCTATCATAAGAGTTGTTAGAGCGTGGGTCTTACCCAGATACTATGTACAGATCTATGCTAGTTGTATGATACTAGTATCATGTTGTGAGTTCAAGCACAAGTACTGTGGTTGGTCGTCAAAGCTTGGCTCCGAATGCATGACTCCAAACTAGATTCTAGTGAAACGGGACAGTAAAGAATTCTCAGGCAGAACCAGATGGGAGCTTAAAGAACTGTTGTTAAGCCATGGTGAGGACCGGAAAGGAGAGCTGCACACAAATCCCACTCCCAAGTGACTTACTTGGAAAAAATTCTTGCAAGACTGCAAATACAAAACAGCCTGAGCAGGCAGGGAAGCTGAAAGAAAAGGTTCTCAGTAGCATTACATACAGGAGAGTTTGAACTTGCATTGTCAAGTAAAGATTATTTGTAAGATATGATGGTGACCCCTCATGCATTGTCCCTTTATTTCATGTTGTTGAATTCAATATAACATTTTTGAATATATTGACATTTTTGCACACCTGCTAAATAAACATTTTCATGCCTCTAATTCTTTTTCTATTTTTAATCCACTAGTAAACTTTATTACACTCACTTTAACCTGTTTTGTTGACAAAATTGCTATTACTATTAAATATGCTATTTTTGACAGCCCAGTGTACTTTCATTCTGGATAATTATGCAACTCAGGATGTATGTCTAATGTCAGTGAAGGAGGTATTATGCCCTTCATGCAGCACACAGGAGATCAGAGTTGTGTTCACAGATAAGCAATCATCGTTCTCTAACCATAACCCTTTTAATTAAGAGTGATCAGCATGATCTTTTCCAAGCCCCTCTCAAACTGCAGTTGCCATGTGCAGATATTGTAGAAAGCAGGAATTTGACAAATACTGGCACTGAATGTAATAAATGGCTTTGCAAAATCATCCAATATAGACATTCTTGGACACGTCTGGCCAATAGGCTTCATTGAAGTACGACAGAATTTGTCCAGACATGGTCCAGAATTTCTACTGACATAACTTGTCATTACTGGATGGGTTTCACTTTATGAAACATAAACAACACTTCACAGTGATTAGAATCAAAAAGATTCACTCCCTGCAGAGTATCCACTTGAGTAACAATCAGTAAATGTCAAACGGGTCTGCGACCAAAAGTCAAGGTAAAGCAAAGGTGTTGAAAGGAATGTAGAGAGCAAGATGGGTGCATCAGCATACAGTGTACTGCTTTCTCTCACAAAGCTCTCATTAGATCATGAGTTATGCTGATGGCTAGGTCCTGTTTCATGTCAGCACCTCTTTCTCTATCTCTTTCTCAGCTTCATTTCACATGAAGGGAGGCTCTACACAGAGAGCTACCACTCAAATCAACAAATCATCAGCCGGCTATCTTGAAATGCTGAGCTATAACTTACCTGATAATAGTGATCAGTGATTCATTTAGCTGTCAAAGTACGGTTTCAGTCACCAGTGTTGTTCTTAACTTGATTTGCTTAAAGGGCTGTACCAGGGTTTTTTGTGCATTTTTAACTGCAAATATATTATAAGTCTTCTATTTGACTGAGGAGGTTGTGGATTTCTAGGAAATTTAGATGAAAGATGGGTCTCAGTCCAGAACAGTCCCCATGAACTTTTGGTATGGCTCCAGATAAAGGGACAGGTCCAGGAATTGTTTCTTGCTTTCTTTAACAATAAAAGATATGGTGTTCTTCAGCTTCTTTTATTGATTTTGTAGGGAATGATGCATGGATTTTGATGAAAAAAATCAGGCGTATTTAGGTGGCTGCTATCTAGGAGTGAGTACAAGTTTAAATGATGTTTAAGCAGTTAAGGGTGGTTTCAAAATGAGACTGATTCAGAGCTGTCCAGTTAGACAGTGAATTATGCTCGACTGAACCAAAGGTGACTTATTGGGCCTTGGCAGATGTATGTGCTCTCCTAAGTGCCATTATAGTTTCAGTGTGGTATAGAATCAAATGACAAACAATCAAAACTTGTTTTAATGTGTGTACTCCATCGCAGTGAAAGTCAAGTACACACAACTTTTTGTCAACATGTTTCACCTCAAAGAGAACACATATGATACAGAAAAGAAATGGAAACCAGTGGCTGCCTGGAACGACAACTGCAACCTCCCCACCACCACCACCACCACCCCCGCCAAAAAAAAACAACTACGTGATTTGCAGTAATTTGAACAAAACATGCAAAACCACTGGTATGGAAACCCTGTCTCCTAGAAATTATGTTCATATACAACTAATATGTTTGAGGGACATTTAATTGCTGCCTGGATTATGTTCACTCACAAAGTTTTTCTGAGTGAAGGAAAGTGCTATGCTCTTATACCCACACAATATGATCAGGGTGGGTGGTGGACATCCTGAGTGCAGGACAACAAAAAAGCTCATTATCAATACATATCCTTAACTAAGGCAGATGTAAAATATCACATTCTGAATGAATGTGCTCTATTACATGAGTAGTACATTCAAAGAGACTGGGTTGGGTATGCTATATAGCAATTTGTGTTAATATAAGATTGAAATCTGCGTAGAGTGCATTGTAAAATAATGTTAAGAGTCGTGCTTCTTGGGAACCCATTTATTTGAACAGTATGGATACGGTACAGTTTCATACATACAGTAGGTATACTAAATGTCATCTTGTAAAAATAATGGCACCAAAATCTAAGAAATGATACAATAACAAAAAGACTCTATGCTGTTGTCGCACTTCTTTCAAGCTTCAGCATTAATGTGTATGAGAGAGCAAAAACGGACTGCTGCTGGGGCCAGCCATATCTGTAAAAATCACAAAACAGTTTGATAATTTCATCAAGAAAAAGAAAAGAAAAAAACATCACATAAAATAGCGATTGGTTATCAACTGTGAAAAGCTGTATCCAAAACAACTGCAACATTAAGTGAGGAACTCTGACATTGAAAGGAAAGCAAGATCCCTGACTTCACTTAGAAGAACTTAGTTTTTAGTCAAAGCCTTAATAGTGCATTAAAGGGCAGGGCAGGCATATTGAAATTTATGTTATCTAACTTTCCACATAAAACCCCAGTCAATCTCATTACAAAGAAGCCATGTTTAAGCCCCTTATGGAGCACAAGGTTACCAAGCTGAGTATGTATCTCCAGTGAGAGAACCTGGGCCTGCAGTCCATCTGGAAGTCATTGGGGAGAGATCTGGCCATTCCCCTCTCCCCTGCGTAGCACTGCCCTTGCCTACTGTCGTCCCATAATCCCATCTAACAGCCGCCTGGGCCGGGCTGGCCCATTCCGACACACTGACGGGCTTAACTTGGCCGTCTTGTAAAAAAGAAAAAGCCCGTTTTTCGGCAAGCCACTCCAAAAAGACACTTTAAATATCTGAGGGGGATTTAATATCAAGTCCATTAGGGCTTTTCTCGAGCCCTGTAAATAGTCAATTAGTGGATAATTCTGATTTGATCCACATGCAGAAAGATCTGCCATGGGAAGGATGAGGAAAGTCTGGGGGTTTTCTCATTTGGCTCTCCATCAGATTACCATCCATGTGCCACAAGTACAAGGCAACACTGTGCACTACTCGAAGTAAAGGACAGTGAACTGAGGTGAACAACTGCTGAGGTGTTTCATGTCTTCTTTTCCTTACTTCTTCATAAAAATGATTCATTGTGTACAGGAGGCCAGAAGAACACAACACTCAGAGATGGATTACCAACAGCGGGCACTGCTCAGAAGAGTGGGAGGCTTGTGCACTGGGCCAAAAGGGCACGCTATGGGTTCAAAGCTCTTGTGGAGGGACATTAAACTGTGTTTGTGTCCCTTGATCAAACATACAGCTGGTTGGCAGCAGTATAAACCAAAGCTAAATCTGCTGAATAAAACAGGATCCTTGCATTTCAAAATGGCTTTAGATGAAAGCATCTGTAAAAACTAATAATCATGACAATAAATTCCTGGATTAGAGATGTAGACAGGAAAAAGTCAGAGATTATTTACTTTGCAAATTGGACAAAAACATTTTACATCGGACAAACACGTTTTTTGTAAGAGAAATACAATGTTGGCAGAACAGAGACAAACATACAGTACAAAGTATGGCTTTGAAGCTTTCTATGAAACAAATCAGAACCCAAACAGCCATCATAATCCATACCAAAATAAGACATGCAGATACTCAAATACTATTGTGGAGAACGACAGTGAAACACTACAGATTGCACAACAAAGACAGCCATGCTCTGCCTCTGCCAAGAAGGGTTATAAATTATCAGGAGCTTTGGTGCAAAAATGTTCTAGAACTGCTTGTGAAATAAAAAAGTGAAAGGTAATTTCTCTTCTTGATGACCCTTCATTGCATTTCACTGTTTACATTTCAAACATATATATATTTTTCTGCATTATTCAAGCATGATTCTGAGTGTTAACTGCTTTCTAACACAGCATTGTTATGACTGGGTGGATTTTTTTTCTTTTGAAAAGGGGAGTTTTGTTAAAACCAGCACCGTTTAAGTTGGGACACTCTTTGATCTCATCGCCACGCAGTCACGTGGTTCATGGAGCTCTCAAAAGTTTCAAAGACAGACTTTACCTGAAAACATGGGGACAGTTTGGAAAAACTAGTTTCAAAGAGAGACGTTACCTGAAAACATGGGGACAGTTTGGAAAAACTAGTTTCAAAGACAGACTTTACCTGAAAACATGGGGACAGTTTGGAAAAACTAGTTTCAAAGAGAAACGTTACCTGAAAACATGGGGACAGTTTGGAAATACTATTTATTTGAGAACTTCATAAATGGCATATTCCTTCATTTAACTCAGAGAAAACAGCCACATATTCAGAGCTTGTGTCAAAAACACAAGGTTTGTCCTGAAATTGGTACAGTGGATAAAACTTGTATAGTCCAATGTCGCACTGATTTCTGTTCTGTTTAGTTTCAGATGGAAGGGGTGTGTTCCCATAATGCCTAGTACTGTGCAGTAGGGTAAATAACTGCACATTTACTTTAGTTTTGTACTTACAGTTTTGAGATACTGTAATATTTCCATTTGCGCTCCTTTCCAGTCAACCATGGTACTTTTAATTCTGGTACTCTCAGTATATTTTGGATAGCAATGCTAAGTATTTTCTACACAGTAGTATTGTAAAGAAAAGAAAAGAAAAGTACTTCCATCACTGCTTTACAGAATGTATACATTTGTGTTTTGTCTTATGTCTTCTGTGGTCGGATGTTTGGTCAATAAAAATAAACAAAAACATCAACTGCATTAAAAAACAAAAACTCTTTGTAATCTAATATATCCAGGGAGAGTGCAGATGTGGTTTTTTTTTTATTTATTTTTTTCCAATGTACAGTATTCAAAGAAACTCATTGGACATCCCACTGGGAGAGACAAATGGCGGAGGGCAGGTCAGGAAAGGCATACAAGGACTGAAAATGACCATACTCCATACTCCCGCCCCAACAGGAGGAAGAAAAGCAGATCTGGGCCCTGTTCAACAAACTATGAGCTGAAAACTGACAACCAAAGATAAACTTTGCATGCCAACCGTATGCCACTAACTGCACTACATTTAAGGTAAATGAAGGTCAACATCTTAGTATAGTAAAGTTAGGTAATAAAAAGTTGCTTGTCATTTACTATCTAGCTATTTGCAATCATCTTATGACAAACCATAACTAAAACTGGCTATGTAAAATACCATTACTGAGTCAAAATGTCAACAAAGTGCAGTCAATTCATCATCCTACCAGCTAGCGTGCTCAGGAAACACTAACAATGAACTGGGTTCAGTGCTAGACAAATCAATTTTTGGATTAAAAAAATGAATTTTTATTGGCATATATACAATGAAAGGCGGTTGTATCAATATCATGGTTCAAAGGGACAAATCACTTCCAAAGGTCAGACTGTTAGAGATACCACCAAACTGTCTAAAATACCACCAAAATTAGCAGGTCTACACAGTTTTTTAAAACATGGGTATGCCCGCTAAAAATCCCCTATTGGCTTCATTCCCACTTTCCGCAGGCAAGGTAGCCCATCTGTGATTTTTTTTATCTTTAGTGTAACATAGTACGTCACTGATGTCACGTCTCACGCCATGAATGCGCCGGAAACAGCTGTCACAGAAGAGAAAACAAGAACAGACCCGCTGTTAAAGAAGCATCTGTTAAATGGTGGATAAATTCTTTTGAGCGTCACAAACTCCGGGGAATGACTTCAATATGATAATTTGAGCCATTCGGTCCAATTACATTTCAGAAAGTCTAGAGGAGCCGCACGATTAAATAATAAATTCTAGGTATTTTCATAGCAAGTCAGGGGTTTTTTGGCTTCGAAACACCACTGAGTAGCTTTTGTAGGAATGAGCGTGGCTCCACCTCCAACACTGTGTGCAGCAATAAAACATCCTTAATAGACCAAATCCCAAATTCCTTTCCTTATTCACGCACCACCAGTGGATGTTGATCATGTCTCATCACGTCGCGCGGCAGATTTAACTTGTTCACTCAGGTCTCAAACCGATGATAAAAACCTGGGTCTACTGTAGAGTCAATTGACCCGCGTATAAATGCAGTTCATACATTTCCACTGCACACAAAAGCCTGAGCTTAGTGAGTTTAAGATGGATTTTTGACCTGTGGAAAAGAGGTATAAGGAAAAACCAATGGACAACCAACCAAACCAATGCAGCCTGAAACTCAGTTGATGAACATTAAAACATTTGGAAAGATGCTTCTGAGACAGAAGGTCTGCTCAGAGTATACTTTGCACTGATCCACCAATTCATAGTATCCAACATTTGACCAGCAACCTGAGTTGGGTCAAATCAAGATTATATTCAGTCTAATCAGGTCTGAGTATAGTCACATTCTGTAGCAGTTGGTCTTTGTTCACTGTGTTAATATATATAAGACAAGGAATGTTAATTATTAATCATTATTCAACCAATCAATCGCAGTTAAGAAATGAATCGATTAAAAATGCATTAACTAATGTTGTGAGATGTGCACAAATATGGCAAAAAGTATTTTGCAAAATTACAAATAACAGCTAGCTGATTACCAAATATATATAAAAAAAAACATTTTTAAAATTACTGGTATAAGAATTGAATTCAAATACAATACAAGTAATTTGTCATTTCAAAAATACAAACTGACATTATCACATTTAGCAAATTTAGGAGCCTCAATATGGGCTGGATTTTGACGGGCCAGTTGGGGATAAACAGGAGCTAAGCATTGAAAATGAAGATGTTATTTTGTGTCGTTTAGTTCATCATTCAAGTAACTTGGTGTTTAATTTATCTGTTCTTTTAGCTTCCAATGAAACCCGCTCTGATTTACACTAATAACATAGATCACATCAGTGGTTGAAACAATTTTCTGATGGGAAAACATCCAATAATTTTATATATTATTCATGATTAACCAATAATCAAGCAGCCAACTATCAGCTAAAGAAATTGCTTGAAATTTGCATCCCTATCTCAGACCCCAGTTGATCCAAGTAGAGTTGCTATCAGCTGTGATCATTTGTTGTGGCATAATCGTGGCAGAGGAAAAATGTATCACTAAGGCTACATCTGACTGACTGTCATCAGGATCCTTTCAGATCAAGTGTTTTGTTTTTCACAGGTATCACATCTGTTTTTTGGGCATCGAGTGCAGTTTACCAGTCTTGTTGTAACATGCAGGAACTGTTCTTTGTCTCTAAATGCTCAGAAAAAGGAGGAATCAATGTCACATACAAGCAGTGTCTTATGTATTTTAAATGAAAAAATAGAAAAGAAGACGTCAAAGTCATGCGTGTTCAACAAGCAGGAAGCTTACAGATCTACAGCTGCTACACTGAGAGACTACACAGCACATGACAGTTGGACATTTTCATCATGTTTACATGAATGTACTTGTAGACTGTGACAATCCTGTCTGTCACAGTGATGAGTCATAATCATTTACAGTATGGTGTCTCCATTCATTATGCTATAGATGTAACAGCACCTTCGACCCCAACCTATTCGAGGAGTAATAAAGCAAGCTAGTGACCCATACACCAAATGTACTGTTTCAGCATCAGTGACAGCAGCACCATGGGTAAAGTTCATATTCATATTCAAATAGTAAACCAACAGACTACATTACACTACACTACACAGAAACACAGACTGTTTGTATTTAGTAAGAGCTATTTTGCAATACTAATTACACAAGAAAAGTCTCTTCTACGTGAATATGCTGAAAACAATGACACGTCCTTGTTTGTTAATGCGCATAATAAATGAGGTAAATGGCTTTTGTTTAGTTTCTACACCCTGTCCCAGTGCGCTGTTAAAGTAGTGTAGCTTGGTATACGGTAATTATTCAGCCCCCTGGGCCAGATGGTTTAATGTATTCACTGTAGTTATAATCTCCAAACATTCAAATTTCCTCCTTTGTTTCCCCTTTAAGTAGCTTTGAGGTTGTTACAAAACATTTTATTCAACTCTGTCTGACACTCATTTAAGTCATTCTGCTTGTTCCAGCTCTTCAATAAAGATTTATGACCTTTTCCCTACGTGTAAAAAGTACACAAACATTTTTATGGCTGCAGTGTTCAAACAAATATATGTTAACACATGAAAAAATAGATAAATATACAATACAATAAAAGACATATTTAGGATCTTTGAAAACTGGAATCTTCACAAGATTCTGTGTTGACCCCTGGCATGGAAACTGTTTTTAAGGGGCCCATGCTGCATGTATTTCAGAAAGCCTAAACTGTTGCTACCACATATAAAGCAGTTCAACACTTAAAACTGAGCTATAAAGTTAAACAGCTGGTTGCCTCCTGACCTCCCTATCTGGCTGTGTTTTCTCTTTGGCTGCGCTACTTATGTACTTGAGGAAACGCTGTTAAAGGATCCTGTTCTGTACTGTTTGGCATGTTGCAGGCAATTACTTTTATGCAGAAATCAACTTCACCTTTGGAAATGAGTGAGTAATAAAAGGCTAAATGTCACTGTCAAGTATTATTGTTGAGAAACAACAATAACACTTGAACCATACTGTAATAAAAACGGTAGAACATACCTAAAAATCAATGAAGTTAAGACAAGGGGATTTTATGTGGCCCTATATCTAACAATTCTATTCATATGATTTTACACAAATGAAACATATACAAAAATCTTACATGTGCATCTACTGACTTACATTATGGTCCCAGTCTATTTGAAACATTGAAATAAGGACTTGGATATCCAGCCTGCAACTGAATAAGAAACTTTGATTCCTCTTAAAACTGTAACAGCTTTTGTAGATATAACCAAAGTAAACTCGGATGAAAGCATTACATTTTTTGAAATAGTTTTTTTCTTTAATGAAATCACCGCGCTGCAATCTGGTAAGAGATACTGACATACCACCAGACTACAGAGCAGCTTCTTTCCTCTGGCTGTGAGACTGCTCAACAAATCCTCTGTATTCAAATATAAAGAAGTAGTTCTATTTTTATGACTTAAAGGCGCTTATTTGCAAGAAAAGTTGATTTTTGAGTCTCTTCCCCAACTTATCAAAAAACGGATGCATTGGTTTGTTGGGAATGAGACTCAAAAATCTACTTTTCTCACAACTAGCACCCATAAATAATCAATTTATATAGTTTCTGTTTTAACTTTAAGGGACAACAACTACTTGTGCATTGTAAAAGAACATTGTTGTAACCTAGTACATTTCCTAACTTCAGCTATTCACTTTAACTTTAGTAACTAATTTTGTCGTAGATTGCACGCTGGATCAGCCACGGTAGCACATTTTTAAATGAATACTGTAATCGGATGAAAAAACAAAGAAACAAAAAAAATCCCAAAACACTGGCTCCAAAAATCGGCAAAACTCCTGATGCCGATCTCATAATCTGAAATACTGACATACCACCATATAATGGGCCGATCTCTACAGAATATACATATATGTAAATATATATATGGTTTTCTCTTACTCTCACTTTTGATACTAAAGTACTATTAATATCAGATACTCAAGCGCTATTTGTATGGGCAACTTTCAATTTTACCAGAGTAATAGTACATTATCTTTACTTTTACTCAAGTAAAAGTTTCTAGGTACTTTCTACATATAAAGCTAGTTCCAAATTTAGAGCATAAGCAGGAACTGTTTAGCTGTTGTTGGCCCATCCAACTCAGATTACAGTGAGTAAGACCTCAATAAGCCATCTACTGAATTTGACTTCCTTCTGCTCTCCCTTCTAGTCATCGCTACCATTTTTGATAACAAGCAACAAAGTGAAGCATACAGATTTAACATGTAATATGCATGATAGAAAACTTTTTTTTTTAAAGTCTAATTGTGTCTAAGGCAGATAAGTAGTCAGCAGTCAAATGTTTCTTGATAACACGCCTGCCTCGCATTCAACCAAGTGAGCTCTGAGGTGCACCCTTTACATCCCTAATTATTTCCTTTAGCCCGCTCAGCCCTCTTTCACCTCTGGCTGGAGCCTATTTGATGTCTGGCTTTCAAGGCAAGCGCCATGACACAAAGACCTAAACCCCTCCACCTCCACCCCACCCATATTCATCGCGGCTTAGTGGGCCCTTTCAAAGTACATGTGCCTCTTTAACAAACTCAAAAAAGTAAAGAAAGGTCCTCAGATTTAACTAAAGAAATGTCCTCAGATTTACTTTTTTGTTAAAGTTTTCATGATTGCCCTTTAAATATTTTCCTATTGATCTTTACCCACAGGTAGGAGATAACAGATCTCTCACTTACAAAGTTTGCTTTTTTCAACACAGTTACCAGTGACCGAGCCCCAGCTGATGAAGAGGGAAAAAACAGAGTGGTGTGCAGTGTGACACTGATTCCTGCTGCTCTCGTATGACGTCAGCAAACGCACGCACACACACGCGCGCACACACACACACACACACACACACACACAAATAGACAGGGATGTGGTGTTGCAGGGTAATGGCATGCAATGAGACAATGAGTCTTAGCAGTAGGAGGATCTCCTCTTGGAGCACTTATACCCTCTACTGGCTGAAATATGTTATGTCAAATAGGGACGGCATCCGCATTTGTCATGGGATGTCAAACTATCATTGCATAGTATATTTATTCAGCATTATATGAATAGTAAACTACAGTTTTGATGTTTGTTTGTTTTTTTTAAAAGCATGAATAATTCATTTGAAGTAAAATTAGAGAATGTGTTTTAATGACATAAAACAGAACCTGGCAGAATAAAAGCTACTGTCACATGAATCACAAGTAAGTGCATTGCTGGTGCATAGTGTCCTAAAGTTACAAAAAAGACTAGCAACATGCAATGCTTGCAGATCATGTCTCACTGACTATTACAGGGTTGGACAAATCCCAAAAATTAATCAAAGGAAAAAAATCAAGGAACTCGAACTTTTTTTTTTTTTTTTTTTTTTTTTGTTGAGGTGTCAATTGATGAAGTCGCAGTCATAATCTGTATTTTAAAAATAAGTGAACCTCATATTCTGAAACATGCTCTCCTAGTCAGGGTACACACAAAATACTATTTGTAGGTTTTTTTCCCCCTCTTGCATGATTTATTGCATCACAGTGTTGATACTCTTCATTTTTTTCTCATGACTCACTGAATGTTTGAGATTGGTCTTATATTATCAGCATATAATGAATGAGTCATTAGCACACTAATAAAAAAAAAAAGTGCATGACTTGATTTTCAAGTCATATCACTATATCTTGAGAAAAAACAACAACACTGAACTGACTCTGCCATGCTGCATGAAATACTCCAAGAGGATCAGGTAAGGCTACAGTCCAGAAGGGGTCAGATAAAGGTAGGATTCACAGGGCAGAGCGGTCACATATATCCGACTAAGATGTTTGTCCTCCATTAAGTCTGTAATCACACTGCTCTGAGCTGGCCCCTTAGACCTTCATCTTTAGCTGCCGGCCTGGTCCGGATCAAGTATTTAGTTTGATAAGTACGGTTTACCGGGGATCACACTCTGCAGACAGGCAGGTTATCCATAGGAGGAACTATCCCCCTGAAGGTGATTAAGTGGCTAAAGAAAGGCTGGGTGAGAGGCAGAAGATGCAGGTACAGCTCATGACGGGATCCGACAAAAAAGATCACAACAGGTTTTCTCTTCTCTCAGAGTGAACAGGTGTTAACATGTTAAAGACGCTATTATCAAAATGAATAATACATTCCCCAGTTAGAATGAATAAAAGTCTTCAAGTCCTCTTTTAATTTTGATTCCCTTTGCCATCTATAGTTTCCCCCTGACCAGTCAGCCATGGGAAAAATAGAAGGGGCAGGAAGACCCTCAGCTGGCCACCACACATTTAGATAAAAATAACTCATAACTGACTATTTTAAGTCCATAACCTGACTTAAATAATGAGCGTCAGAGATGTCAGTGAAACACTGACAACAGTTTGGTGTTCCAGTTCAGATAAAGGGCCACAGGGGCATGTCTCATTATCATGTAATGACAATAAATGCTAACAGGCCAATTACATGATCAGATAGCTCACAGCCAGAGAGGCATTTACATTTCCTGTAAAAATATCTTGTAAACACCCTCCCTGGAGGAAACAGTAAAAATGAGAAGTGAGAAGTTCTGGATTGACAGTATACTACGCCATATTTGTTGAGAATCAAGCCATTTAACAGTGATTCCAATCAACCCTATGGCTATTTGCCTTTGCAATGAGATTTTTGGAGGAAGGTCGTACAAATCAAAAGAAATGAATGACTCAAAGGATGCCATTTTGACAGGACAAAGGGAACTGGCCAAAATTGTTCTACTAAACTAAAAATCCTGAAAAAATGTACAGGAAATACAAATATTTTGCTCTTAAGCAAAGCAACGGAGGTGTAAAAACAGGACATGCACTTGCCATGCAATTGCAGAAAATCTGGACACCAGGTGTCCTTACAGCAGGTGTTGGATTACATGCTCGCCTTTTCCAGGACACAGCTCTGTGTCCTGCGATGTGAGCGCACACTAAGAGGACTAAGCACAGGTAAGAAAGGTAAACTTGGGGATTTAGGTCCTTAGCTCTGACTCCAAAGAGACTTAGCAGGTGATTTGTGGCTCATCCCCTCAGGGCTTAGGCTGTGACGATCTGACAAAGCTTGACCATCAAATCAGGTGTCTACTTAACGCAGTGTGGCCAGTTTGATCGGGGAAATGGCTGAAGAACGGGTCACACATCCTGTTAGCATAGCTGTTTGAAAGGGTATTTAAAGGGTGATCTCATTATGTCGGATTGAAAACTCCATAATGTGTTCCAAAACAGGTCGAGGAAGGATTCTGACAGCAGCCATTGGCAGAGAACATTTACAGGACATATGCCAACACGTACAAGCTTGTTTACGTCACGTAGGTGGGAGTAACCTGAACTTGTGTTAGTCTGACAGAACAATTAACAGCTGTCACGGAAGCACTGTTCCCGACTGTGTCGACATGGGGACATCCAAACACCTTAAGTGATCTCAGCTGAGATGATCATTACAGTTGGGGTGAAACCACAACAGTTTAGGGGCATCTAGCAGCAAAGTTGCAGACTACTAACAACCTAAAACCCCTCATCTTACCCTCCCCATGATGGCCGCAAAAAACGAGAGCGGCCCTCTCTAGGTCAGTGTTTGATTTGTCTATTATGGGCTACCGTAGAACAAGGCGGTACATCATGGCACACTGTGTAGAAGAGTGCCCTCTACCTCTGTAGATCTTCTGGAGTAAGGAGGGGAGCTGGAGGGGAAACTGACTTTAACCTGTTAAGACCGAGTGGAGCACAACTGGCTGTTTTTTTAGCACCTATGGTAGCATATAATTAAAATACATAGTTTGGTACCTGAGAAATTTTAGATTTGCACAGATGGCACCAAAATGTTCCAAAATGGCCAAACAATAATATGATATGAATTATTATTATATTAAATGTTACTGGTATATTTGAGTGTAAAGTAATCTGGCCGCTGTTTGGGGAGCTGTCAAACGTATGATGATTGGACTATATGAACGAGAAAGTTCACAAACAAGGGAATGTTTAAAACAGCATTACCTTTTCTTTAATCGAAGACTTCCTTCCTTACTCTCTGACTTTCACCCGGAAGTTATGGCTAGAGGCAACCAAACAAAGTACATTATCACTTTGTGGATTTCTCCGGTTTCTTTACATATTATATCTCTAAAGTCATGGAGTCTGATGAGGGACAGATTTTTGGAGTGACTGTTGCCTCTGTTCTCCCAGTGCTTACAACTCATCTCCGGTCTCAAGCCAAAAGGATACATTCTGCATTGAACTGGTCCTAGGTTATGTTCCTTTCACTAAACAAAGTGAACAGCATCTGTCTGCTAGTGATTCTACACTGTAAATTAACAGGATTCTTTGAAGATTACACGATTGCTAGAAAAGTAATGAAGAGAGAATGCAGTAAAAGCAAGTGTGTCTCCAGTGTAACAGCCTTTTTTAGAGCATGACTGGTCTCACTTGTGTGAACCAGCCGTCTGTCCTTTATCATCTCAAGTGTTTGTTTAGAGTCTTGTCATGTAGCCCTTGGCTTCTATCATGAGGTAGTGAAGGCAAAACAAGCTGAGTGATTATCATCACCAGGGCCAGGAAGGGTGGGCAGCAGCAGTGGAACTTATCACATCCATCTTGCACTCCCTTTTCGTTGCGACCTAAACTCTTTTGCACCTCCTCTCCTCCTGGCCTCTGAGCCTCATGTCTGATGTGAGAGGATGACACCTCCCCTTCCGTTGCCTTCGTGGTACGGGCCCCACTCCTTGTCAAATGAACTCTAAACAAGCACAATTACAGTTAATGGGCTGGATAGGATCTCTGTCCTCTTTCTGCCTCTGAAAAACATCCGTCCACCCTGCAAACACAGCTTCTCCTGAGGTTTCTGCATAGCGGAAACAATAATATATCAGATTTTAACTGCTCTAACTTTGAGCTTTTCCTTACAACATGCGTCTCAATCAATGAAAACAAGGAGGTGGTCGAAAGGATGTGTTATGCGAAGAAGCCACAGTGTAGGAACTGATGTCTCTGATGGCTTAGATAGCACAAGCATGGAGCCAAGGATTGTTATCACTGGCGCTCATCTCACACAAACACACACAGCCCAAACAATGACTAGCAACATTTCTGATAGCACAAACAACATCCTGATATAATTACGCTATCAGGAAATTAACAAGACAGTGTGTCTGCTGCACCAAGAGCATGTCCCCAGCCCTGTATGTGTGAGAGAGAGGATGACACAGAGGAAGGGTGGGAGAGAGAAGGAGGGATTAAACACCACTTGAGTGCAGTGAGTCCAGTCTGTGCGTCTGAATAGATAACTGTCTGGCTGCATCTGGAGATGACAACCAGGATAGTTGCTAGTGCTGGAAGAAAAACTGGTTGGAATAACAATAGGAGAATTTTAGTAAAAAAAAAAAACCTCAGAAGGATGGATCACTTCTTGTTCGACTGTATACATTGGAACTTGACAGCTCCTTGATTCATTTCATCGTTAAACATTACAATAAGTAGTTATGTAGATATGTGTCATAATACGTCAGCAAGTGCAGCTGTGGATGGTCATTGTCCCAAGAGGGTATGTCTTAATGATTGTGGTGAATACATGTCTTTAGCTCCATGATCAGGCTTAAATTTTGACATGCGAAAAACAAAAAATGGCCTTTAATGGATAAACTGAAGCTCAGGTTTTGAGGCATAACCAAACCTTAACCATCACATCATAAAACTAATTTATTCCTCCAGTGGTGATTTTTAATGGTTTTGAAGGCACAGACTGATGATGATGTCCTCCAGATAGCTATGTCAGATCAGAAAACATGGATGAATGTATGAACGTATATTTGTCATTTGATTTTGAGGACTTGTTGATTTTGACTAGTATGTCACACATTACAGACCAGAACAAACAGCAGCACTATAGGATAAAGTGCGCAAACAGAGATGCAGATGCCATCAGCAGTGTATTAAGCCTTGATGATGAACATCATCAGACTCCACTGGAATTAAACAGGTTAATTAGTGTCTTGTTTAAATATGAAATAACTTTTGTCACAGGTGTGTATTAAGACAGTATTGACTGGGTGGAGGAAGACTTCACAGGAGAGTGATCCATGAAAGTCCATTTCTCAAAGTCACTGAATACAAAGGTCTGACTTCAAATTGATGAGTTCTCTCAGATTGCCTCTCCTTCCAAAGCTTATTTTTCCATTAGCACTCAGTGCTGCTGAAAGGCCCAAACTGGATAGGGCTTTAGGTGAGAGACAGCTGTCAAGCAGGCTAAGCGAGCAAACATTACACTTTTATCCATACCTATGAGCAAACATACACACAGACAGGCAAGCAAACACATGTGTGTGCAAACACAATTCAAAAGGTGAGAGGCAGAGCTCTCCCTGACACCCACAGGCTGCCCTGCCTGAGAATTTTTTTCAATTTAAGCTCCACTCCCTCATTTGCTTTGCAGCTTATTCTTGTCGTCTCTGCATGTGTTGCCTCACTGACATTCGTGTGTGCTTGTCAGGTGAGAGTGTTCAGGGATGTTTATTTACGGGAATCCCTGTGTTTGGTTTGTACAGTTGAGGAGCTGACACCCTTAGTGACATTACCAATCAATGTTTTAATTAGTTAACACATGTAGTAGGTTACTCAAAACAGAACTGTCTTTTGCTAGTAGAGTGTACACTTTAAAAGAACAACTTAGTATGTTTGTTTTGGAGAACCATAGTAAAAGCTATTCAGTACAGTATGCTAATGAATGTCTAAATGAACCTGACATGGTAGAAGGCTACACATGTATAGTAAGAAGGAAAGAGTTAGGGTTGGGGGCATATTGTTTGTACCTGATCCCAGACAGCCACATATGCTTGTCCATGTGTTCTAAAGCCAATCAATAGCACACACTGGGATACTGGCACACAGGCATTTGACAGGGTGTCCTTGTTTGTACAGTTAAATTGTGGTGGCAGTGACTCTGTGAAAGATAAAGAGAACTTGAGTCATATTCTACTTTAATTGACACCTCTTCACACCTGGTTAAGTAATGCATAAACTGATTACAAATAGTGTTTTAGTGTTACAAACATTGTCGAACACAGCTTGGTCTGATGCCATGGACTGAGAAAAGGATGCTGTTAGATTATCCCAAAAGCCTTCTTTAAAGCATGTTGATTTGCATCAAGACGCCATCATGTGTGGGCTTTAGTATAATGATACTTTGACACTTTTAGGCTTTATCAATGTACACAATATACATCTCAGTCATTTGAATTCTCCTCAGTGCTTCATAAATGATGGGAGTGGGAGTCAAAACCAAATCTCTTTATATTTTTGACCAAATAACCTTGATATTGATATTGTGACAATGATTTGAGGGGGATGATTATTGGAACTTTCACAAAATATTTTGTGAAAGTCAGCAATGCGAATGTAATGGCTAAGTGGGTAAAGACAAGTACTCGACAAATAGAACTGTATGGTACGGTCAGAAAATGATAGCATTTTACTGAGCATAATGCAGAGTTAAATACATGGATAGTGATGTTTTTAAAAATTGGGTTTGTGTGTTGTGATTCATGATGCGGCAGGTGCACTTTCATGTTGTGAATAATAAGGTAGTCTTACACAAAGTTAAAGACGTGCAGGCATTAACTTACACAATACAGTTAAAAGACAGCTGAATTATGCAGAAGTCGTAAAAAGGAGAATTACAGCAGATGCATTAAATAATGTATTTATTTTGTGGTGAGAGTGATTTCTATTAAGCACATTTTGACATGTCTGATTCTGTATAACTGTCACACACAGGCCCCAAACACTCACTAGTTAATCGAGTATACCTAGCTAAAAGGTTTCTCATATTTTTTCCAACCAATTCACACCAATTATGGTCACCCTCTTCGTGTAACACATTCAAATTCAAAGCACCAAAAACTACACACTCCATCAGAACCATAAATGTGAATCAACACAACTTCAACAAATTAATAAACCGGTGACTGAATGTATATAGTAGCAGAATCTGTGCAAAGATAAAGTCCAAATCAAAGAGCAGCGAATACCTTAATTACATGATTTTACTGCCAAATTGTACATGACTGTAAATTGCCAGTGATTCCTTTTGTCAACTAAGCAAAGAGACATAAGGTCCAGATACTAAAAATCAAAGCTAAGCAGTCACAATGTATGCACTCTGCTGATGTCATCTCTGTTGGCATTTTTCAAAATAAACTCCTCGTGGCTTCTCTTCACACAGCGGCACTTTGAGCAAAACACAAGCGTCTGGCTACAATCTGTCTCTGTATGTTTATGTGGCACGCTAAAGCAGTGCCATAATAGTAAATGGTTTCAGAACAACCAAAGGCTCAGCTGGGGCTCCAAACTATAGATCAGCCACACACACAGCAGTGACCAATCTTTTCCTGCTAACTGCTGTTGTTAATGGTTAATCCCCTGGGATACCAGTGTTGGTTTAGGCCCAGAAATGCCGCTTGTGTCATTATAAATGGTGTCTCTATCCTGGAACTCTTGGCCGTCTCATTAACTTGTTTCAACATTCTTTCATGCACTTAATTTCAGTAACAGTAAATCTGTTTGGACAGATTGGCAAAACAAAGGTGACAAGATGAACTGAATGATGGTGGTGCCTTGTTGTCTCTGGGTAAGCCACTCACTTTAGAGTGGGATGCCAAATGAGTAGAATTACCTTAAGAAACAGATGTCTATTTATTGCGGCAGACCCGATAGACATCACGGTAAAACCTGCCAACAAAGCCCAATGGTGAGCCTCTGGAGGCTAGAGGCACAAATTCACAGCTCAATCGTCAGTCTGTTTAGGTAAAGTAGGGAAACAGTGCCCCACTCTGTCCATAATGAGTAAGACAAATGGGATGACTTCATTCTCTGCAGGGCACTGTGTTAAGGGCAATAAGGCTTAACGACTCAAGCAGGAGGTGGGCGAAGGCAAAGACAGCATGTCTGCAACACCTTTGTGTCACAGAAAAAGGATTACTAGGTTGCCCCGTGATCAGTATACACGGATGCACACACATGAAAAATACAGGCTGCCCTATCAATTGAAGACGCGGCTATTATACGAACAACAGCGGTGTGTGGGGCTTTGTCCCCCCCAAAAGTGGGTCATAATTAAAACCTACAAGAAGAGAGAATAAAGGAAACTGCATACAATTGGTGTGGGGGTGGGTCCGCATGTTCTCCAGCACTGTCAACCGCCCCCCTCTTTGCACATGGCGGTGTCTGGTTGAAATTTCACACAGCTGGGATGAGACTACCTTAAACCTCCTTTTGTGTTTCTGTCAATAATCATGTTTGCACTCTCATGATCCAATGGCTTTAGCTCTGGTAAGTTATTTGCTGCTGCACCTCTGCCACCTACATGACTGACTGATGTATGGCTTTTCTGGTACACGGGGATCAACATAGCAGTTACTGACATGCTCTCCTTTCTTCGCTGCCTTTCATCTCTTCTCTCTGCCTCCCAGTTTTACAGCATTTGTGCAAACACCGTCTATAAAACTGTAAGACACAAAAACTGTTCCAGGTTACCAGTGTGTAACCCAACATGAACTTTCAAACATAAGTACTATTATGATCACATGAAGGAGTGACTGACCTTAGAATGCAGAATGATGCTGATATTTGGTTTAACTAGCACAACAACAAGAGAAGGTGGGAGGTGGTTGTCTATGCTAATTAAAAATGAAAAGTTAGTTTGACAATCCTTCATTCCCTGGGTCTTCAACCGAGGGTTAAAGAAAGATTATGTTTTTCAAACACTTAAATGTGTCTAGACATACACATGGACCCAAATCCAACATTTAATTAGCAAGATAAATTTGTAAGAAATGAAAAATGAATAAATCAAATCAAATCAAATAATAGTAATATTTATAATAATTTACAGAACATTGATGATAGTCTACCCATGAATCCTTGCACAATAACATGAGCAAGCCACCCTAGTTGTATATGAAATCACTGTGTGGAACTCTATCCATAAAAGGGAACTAGTCAGCTAATTCTGTACAGTATTTTGCTCAATGATACTTCAACATGCAGTAAAGGGAGCCAAGGAATTGAACGAGCGAACCTCCAATTCCTGGATGACCTGCAGTACCTCTTGAGCCTCAGTCAACCAAACACCTACCTACTTTCTGGTAAACTCAGATTAGCCTCTGGTAAGTGGGCATATGTCCCAGTGAGGCATACTGGTGGTTAAGATGCATGCCATGTACTACAATAGAACTTTTTCGGTTCAGAGACATTGGTTACGGTCACTCACTTTGTCTCTCTTTCTCCCTCACTCCCAGTCAAGTCAGTTCTGTCTGCTTAAAAAAAATACGCTAAAAAATGTACCAAAAAAAACAGAAACTATGCTCTGGCACTATCACATTATATCCACTTAAACATATGCCTCTGCTCATGTTTCAGTTTTAACTGACAGTTTCTTTCCAATAACACGAAAGTCAGTTCATACGTCATATGGGTGTCGTGCAACCTCCTAAACTCTGAATAAATAGCCTCATGGATGGGTGGAGTTTGAGATTAGCACTGAAATTACACAAAAGGTCCTGGGGACCGTTACAGAGACCTAATGACGGCTACATGATGCACTGAAACCTCATATAACCCATGACCCCAAGCTCATGGGCACCGGGGGCTGCAAGGGGTCAAGTGATGGGTTAGGGGTATAATACTTCAAGCTTGGGTGTGAGTTGTCCAATTAGCTTCTTTCCACCACTGAAAAATGACATAAATACGCGTCAATATCAATTATTTTTAAGAGCATCAAAAGATTAAGGAAAGAGGCTGTGCAAAGGAACACTGATCGTTAGCCTGAGCATTTCAGATCCAAATTAACGTATTAAAACACCAAAGTCAAACGATAACACAAACAAACTAACCAACTGAGGCAGCGGTAGACCAGCAACTCCTGTGTTCTGCAAATTACTGTTTTTGTCAATGGAGTCTGGAGGCTTTTAAAAGAGCAGTATAACGGCTGTTTGTGGTAAACAGAACGTCTGTCTCTGTGGGGATCCTTTCCATAAGGTTCTTACACACATCGAATGACAATCTGAGCCTGTCATATCCGGAAACTCAGCTACTCTGACCTCAACTTTAACACTTTCACATCAGACTTTAATAGCTGTGAGCTAAAATTGCTATTAAACCTGACACTGGTGCTTTAATAGGTTGTCAAAGATGGCTACAAACACTCACTGCTGTAGCTCTGAGTAAAACTCATGTCCCATTTGTGATTACAAATGGGTTCATAAATTACAGAAGTAAAAATTTAATCACATTAAATGTAAGTCCGTATCATTATTATTATTATTATTATTATTATTATTATTATTATTATTAAGGGAATGATTCACTACCAACTCCCATGAAAAAGGCAACCTGTAAGTATCAACAATTATGTCTGAGAACAATGTCTAGGTTAGGGTTTTGGTTGTGAATACGAAGTAGCAGCCACTAACTAAAAAGAAAACTATACCAAGTCAGCGAGTGTGTGTCTCTGTGTGTCTATGAATAACACATCCATGAATTCAAATGATCACCAAATGCTAAAGAAAAAAATGACTCATGGCCCATCCACTGCATAGCCACTGTGTATGGAGTTTGCTCAGTTGTAATTAAGAGTTCCCAGGACCATTTGGTCAAACTACTATTTCTAAGGTCTGTATATAACGCTCATGCTCAACATTTAAAAAAATGATCATATCACATTGAAGTGAATATTTGTCTCACCCATATCACTGAACAAAACAGGGGACCTAGAGATAGAGCAGTGTCATCTTCCTCAGGAAGAACATGTGTCCTCTCATAATAGTAGCAGCACAAACACAAGCACACACACACACACACACACACACACACACACACACACACACACACACAAATGCACAATTACTAAGCTGTGCTTTCATTGCACCACATAAAATAAAAGGCTGCAGGTTTGTTGAGTACATTTAGAGAAAATCACCTACAAAGTCAGCTAGGAGGGCAAATATGAAAAGAGACAGGCTTTTGGAATAGAAAAAAAAACAATGAATCAGAAAAGCAACTTCAAGTGGCACCTGTTATGGAGCAGGAGGACCAGGGTGGAGGATTGGAAAGGACAAAGGCTGAGTATTATGCTGCTGTTATAAAGAGCGGGTTAGCCTGTTTGCTTTAGAGGTGTTGTCCGGTTGCCCCAGCGGCTATGTATAGCAGGGACGCCCATAGCCTTTGTTTTCTGACACGAACATGGGTTATTGAGAGTGAGCTGTGGACACTGATGCGTGACTGAATTCCTATTAGACTGGCGGCACTGGAAGCGTCTCCAGAGGACACCTGCAGTATCAGCTCCATGCCTTATAGCATGAATTTATGTGATGGAGTTAAAGTGATGAGGGTTTCTGAGAATGGGTTATGATACTACAATGTCTGTGGTGAAAATGAACAGGAATGAATGAACAAAATGAGCATAATGTTTTGCCTAAAATCTGAAAAGAACAGTATTTATTTACAGACTGGAGACCATTCATGCCTTTACCAATCAAATTACTTCCAGTTTATCACAACTTGGGCAAAAATAAAGTTAAATGCTAGGATCTCATAAGACCACATCACTAGAAACAATAAGAAACAAGAGCCAATCTGCCTTTTTTTCCAGGTCTGATCCAATTCCAATACCTGAATCGGCTACCATGGCTCCCTTTTCATTTTTCATTTTGTCTGGGGGTGTTTTTTTTTTTTTTTTGGTTTGCCAATTTTTCCTTGTTTAAATGTTTTCTATTGTCATCATTTTTTTCATCGTTTCGTAATTTTCATTATAATTTATTTGCCGTTGTTTACAAATTCCCCATCATTTACATCGCTATTCTTGTTGTTGTGTACAGTTACATAGGGCAACAGAAGAGCAAAAAAATCAACAAAAATGCTTTAAATTTTAACTTTAAATTTTAACTTCAAAGTGTAGTTCATATCTGCTCTGGAAGCAAGGCACCTTGGTCATTAATATATGGGAGATTTGTGTGTTTTTTCATTAACTGATGTATAAAATATCTGTTTGAAAACTGACTTAAATGGTTAACCTGTTAAGAACTAGCCTCTATTTTGTGTCTCTGCTCTGCTCTGATAATTAACAAAGCACCTCTGCAACTACGAGGTCTATTTGAATAATCAAGAAATCCTAATAAAGGGAACGCTTGAAATATCTGATCAGATCGTCATCGATGCTGGTGCAGGAGTCCCACCCCCTGCAGGTCACTATCTCAGCACTGGGCAGCTCCTTCAGTGATAGGCTAATACACCCCAAGTGCGTGAAGGAGAGGTATCACAGGTCCTTCCTCTCTGCTGCTGTCAGACTGTACAACCAGCACTGCTACCAATAGACCTAGCATGTGCACTATGTCATAAAAGAACCACATTTCTGTGGTTTTGGACAAACTGGGTTTTTGGACAAATATGGGTATGTGAAACTGGACAATTTCACATACCCATATTTATTATCATTCGACAACAGTACTGCTTATACTGCTTACAATTACACTGTTAACAGTGTAAAACATTATTTATATACAATGTATATGTGTTAATATCTATTTCTTACTTTTTTATTGTATTGGTTATTCTTTTACTATTATCATTGTTTATTATAATTCCACTGTCCTTCGGCTGCTGTGATGAAAACATTTCCCCATTTGCAGGACAAATAAAAGAAATTCTGATTCTGATGTGTTTAAAAGTCTCTGGTACTAAACTATATATTTCACTTATGTGTTACCATAGGTGAAATATTCCAGTTGGGCTCCATTGTGGCTTAATAGGTTAATTTTCAATTATACATCGTTGCAGATTATTTTTCTGTTAATCCTCAAATAAAAGGTTAATCAATTTATTGTTGCAGTACCAATTGGATAAATATAAAAATAAACTAATCAGAAAAAGCAAGTAAATTCGTGTTGGTAGATTATTTCTTTGTTGTAACAATCTTATATCATTGGATAGCCAGTTTATTTCCCTTTTAAATGGTGTCACACTTGTAATGAACATGCATTTGTGGGATGAGTAGCAGAGCTGAGTATGTGGGTTGCGTCCATGAAAAATTTCCCAGATCTTCTCTGCCAGTGCCAAACAGCTTATTCTGCTGCAGCTACTGACTCTTGTTTTGAGCTTCTGGTACCCCAAGGTGCTGACAATCAGGTGCCTGATTCTCGGGGTATCGGCGAGCCTTTTTGACTGATCTGGATTGGGCCTGTGCGATGGGGCAACTTCAAGCTGGTGTTCCACCTAGGGCCATCTCCAAAATGAAGGCCAAGTTACATATCACACCCTGTCAGCATTTAGGAACCTTAGGCAGTCTTCTACGGATTTGCAGCTGAGTTTTGCAACACGATATGGTTGACGGCTCACTGCCCAGACAATATGGAACAGACTGCACACAGCCAATCTTCTGTCTCACGGGGCTTCCAGGAGACCTACCACATCTGTCCTTCACCATCAGGCCTGTTTGCGCTGGTTTTGGCAACACGTGCGCTGGAATCTGAACATGTGGAGGAAAGTTATGGTCACCGATGAGTTCAGATTCTGTCTACTGCAGTTGGATCATAGGGTCAAAGTGTGGAGGAGATGCGGAGACTGCTATGCTGCACCAATAGAGTAGCATCTCTTGGTGGAGGCAGTGTGATGGTGTTAGGTGGCATCTCCCTCACTGGAAAACAAGACTTGTCATCATGGAAGGCAATCTCAATGCAGAGAGATATCGAGATGAGATTCTGCAACAAGTGGCAACCCCATAACTTCAGTCTGGGACCGAACTGAGAGTAAAGAGGATGGAATGGCCTGCCGGCAGTCCTGATCTCGACCCCATTGAACACTTGTGGGATCAGCTTGGGCCAGAGTGACCAACACAACCCCGTTGGCTGACTACAAAATCTTTAAATTGCCAATATGTCTTGTTTCTCCATACCTCAATCATCCAATCAACCAAACAAGACCAATCAAGAGTCAGCAGCAGAATAAGCTGTTTGGCAGAAAATGAGTTTTCATTGGTGCTGCATACTCACACATACTTTGCTGCTCATCAACACAAATGTTCCTTTCAAAAGTGGCACCACTTAAAAGAGAAATAAACAGGCTTTCCAACAGTTTGAGAATGACTGCCAAGTAGCATTGTTACAACAAAGACATCATCTACCAAACACAAATTTCCTTACTTTTTATGCTATGTTTATATATGTTCATGTGTATTCAAAACAAAATACATGTCATGAGAGCTATAGATTAGTTTCAGCTATTCTCTACATCTTCTCACCATAAGCACCGTATGAATGTATTCTAGCAAGAATTAGGCCGTACCTGATTGAAATGGATCACATTTCACCCTAAATCTGTGATGATGGTGCCAAGTTGAGGACGAGCAGCAAAACACCAAAATATATATGTAGAATAGAAAACACAGTCACCGACAGTGAAATTCATAGAGCTCAGCAGCAGGTTTTATTGATGCCTATCTGTCCGCACCTATGTGTCAACCTGCCCGCTCATCAACAATAAAACAGGATTATTACATACTTCAAACGGAGGGGTAGGTGCATTCGTGTACACACTTAGGACTTGTATTCAACACTTATTAACCCTTTTTGAAGTCTGAGCTCGTGCATTCAGTCACTGCTCCATTATAAATCAGAAAAGCTGCTGAATGCCCAACACAGAGCACAGAGAAAGTGGAATCAACCTGTTCAAACAGAGATGGGTTGAGAAGTGTCATTCCCACGGCGAGGTGTGCCAGCAAGCTTTGAAAGTGTGATGAGTCAGGGCAAGCTCTCGGGTATGTTGCCACAGAATTAAACACTGAGTGTGTCCTGTTTGATTTTAAGAGCCCCAGTTCTTAAATGGTCTTGTCTGTCAGCACGTACAGATTCCACTAAGAGGCCAGAACAAAGAACTTTCCCGTCATTACTCCGTTGGGATTTTCCTCAGCACTTCGACTGATTGTGTGTGGTGAGAATAGGTGTGAGATAACTGGAATGGTGAGGATATAAGATGTTGGAAGAAATACAACCATACCCAGTCTCACATATGTCAGAGGTGTCTATTTGCATAAGTCACCTACGTTAAATTTTTCAGGGGTTCTGCATTCTTCAGTTGACCTCTAGAAACTGCAGCGTGTTTTGACGAACAGTGTCCCAAACACTTGCAATATTTACACAGAACTGGACCACCAACAGCTTTGTGCTTTCACTCCGCCTATTTCTCAACACATTACCTTGCACATCTGTAAGTCCTGAACTCCAACATAGCTTTCTGACAAGTAGCTTTTTGACAGCTTTTAATACCTCACCTTTCACCTGCACTTTGTTAAAAGAAAGGCAATCCATCATTCCGAGGAATGAAAAGCGAAGCATTTACCGGGAGATGAGTGAGAAGTAACATGTTTGATCTGTTGAAATATTTGCAGAGGGATTCCGAAATGTAGGTGTGCTTAAGCGTAGCTGAGGGAGTTTCCCCACATCTGCCAGTGTGAGGAGCAACAGACTGCAAAAAACTCCACCCAGAGATCATAACTGTGCACCAAAAATGTATATTATTGGCTTAACTAAAATCTAATGCAGCCATATTGCAAGACCAAACATTGATAATAGATGATTATGCAGAAACCTTCATCATTTTCAGTGACCAATACCAGTGTTTTCTACGTTTATTAAAACAAAAATAAATAAAAAGGCTCTATACAGTTTGTCCAACGTCATCCACATCAACAGAAGGTCCAAGATCCACAACTGATTTGAAAAAAGGCAATCTACATCTTAAACGCACAGCTGAGTTTGTGTATCCTCTTACGACTGGGTGCTTGGTAACACTTTTGTGTAAGTGTAAAAAGGATCTAAATAATGTATTTTCAAATCAGTGTGGGATTTCAGGGTCTTGGATTAAACTGGTATGGTATGGTGTATGGTGTATTCACATGGTGGTGAGTAGATGATGACTGGATGGTCATTTTTCAGTGAAAAACTTAGTTTTCCCTTACGGAAACCTTAGGGTTAGTTTCCTCAAAGGAAAAATAATGTTTCTCCCAAAATGCCCACACTTGGTTGGGGTTAGAGAAAGATTGTGGTTGTTTAAAAAACAAACAACATTGAAATCAGATGTGCTACATGCCTATTTAACCCCCCAGCCTATACACCCTAACTGCATGCCTGGTGCCATCTACCTGCTGTGTATGTTGCACATATTCACAGCTGAGCTAGTTCGTAATGCACATGGCAATTTACCATTTAATGTTAAGTGGGAGAAATCTGATGTATTTTCAGTGATCTGCTAATAATTCAGTTCAACCAAGGGAGACAGTGTGCATTGTTTTTTAGTAGCAGGCTAATTGAGCACTGCTCAAACTAGAGAGGTAATCCCCAGACCAAAACCTTGACTCAAATCAACTGCTGTTCCCAAATGAGAAGCAAATGTTTCCCAAGACAGATTTATGAGACACCACCATTTAAGGTAATACAAACTATACAGCTTGGTAAAACATGGCGACAATGAGAAGGTAGGCAATGAAAATACGTTTACGCAATGATCTTCTAGTCCATCTGTCAGGTTGTATAGTTGTCCATTATGGTAATTTTTTTGCAAACATCTTATGGTCTTTTAAACAATGCATGATTCATTGTTTTAAAAGTCCTATTGTCTGGTTGATTTTCTTTTAAAGTATTTTTTTGGCCTTATTGATAGTGCAGATGAAGAGTTAGACAGGAAACAGGGTAAGAGACAGGGAGTGACACGCAGCAAAGGGACCCGGGCCGGGAGTCGAACCCGGGTCCGCTGCAGAGCCTCGGCTCATGGGTCGCGCGCTACCAACTGAGCTATGCGGCGCCCCATCTGGTTGATTTTCAATATACTCTTACAAGTTCTAAAACATATCATCTCATCCTCGACAGGAAGGAACAGAGCAGGTTGCTCTTTCTGAGGAGGCTCAGGTCTTTCAATGTGTGCACCAGGCAGCTACGATTGTTCTACCAGTGTGTGGTAGCCAGTGTCATATTCTTTGCAGCAGTGTGCACAGTGGAACGAAACGGTGGTGCCATCAAGCTGACCAAACTGGTAAGGAAAGCCAGCTCTGTGGTGGGGATGAAACTAAACAGTGGAGATCAAACTGGACAGTGTGGAGGTGGTGACAGAGAGGAGGATGAGAGAAAGCTGCAAGCTATAATGGACAATCCCTCTCACCTTCTCTACGCCGAGCTGAGGCAACTCAGGAGCATGTTCAGCCACAGACTCATCCAACCAAGTACCTCAAAGCACTTGGGGGTCAGCAATCAGACTACACAACACCACCACTACAGCTCCCAACACCTCCTTTCTCCACTGATTAAGGACTCAACCATACACTTCACTGTCACTTAAAGACTGATTGTTTTTTGTTATGTTGTTATCTAATATCTCAGGAACCCTGAACATTGCACATTTGCCAGTCACATTTATTATATACTGAACATTTCGTGTACACACAAGGACAGCGACTGTATACTGTGTGTTTTTTTGTTGTAATTGTTTTTATTATATTTGAATTCAAATTGTTATTTTATTCTTTGCTGCTTATTTCCCTCTGAACAGCTGTGTTACCTGTGAATTTCTCCCGAGGGGGGTTATTAAAGGAACATCGTATCTTATCCTCAAGATCCTTCTGTGAAGACGCCATTGCATAGCGGATCGAAGCGGAGCTAACTAGTTAGCCAATTTCCAGCTGACCTCACCATACTCGATGGCAACTTTTAATACTACCAAACTGCGGTGACACTTGGCTGTGGCTTGGGTGCAGTTGCTGGGTCCCGTATGTTTGGGACTGATCTTTTAACGAGGGTCAGTGACGAGGCAAAACCAGCTTTGTACTGACCCCCCGATGTGAAGTGGTTAGCACACAAATACAAGCTAACACGAACCGCAGCCGGCACGTTGTCATTAAAAATGAAATGCAACCACTGTCTCTTCTGTTGTTCTGTAGCTGGGACAGAATATAGGCACTGATGTTGATTTTTACAACCAACAACAGAGCTATTTGTGTGTCTAGCTCTGAGTGAGGGATGAACGCTCCCCTCTCGGATATCTCCTGTCACTGTGCAGAGGAGGCCTGCCTATGAAAATGACTCTTTTTGTTACGTAACGACAGGAGCTAAATTTGAACAGCCGGTAGTAGCACTGTGTTACTAGTGGGTGGGCTGCAGAGACCATGAAAGAATCGCTTGTTTTCCTCATCCTGGGAGTTGGAAGGCTCAGGAAGGACCAGCTTCTATATGTACGGGACATCATCTTAATTTCTGCTAGCACTTTCTTCAGTCGCTGACACATGTTGCAGGAAGACTGCCCTCACAAGAAAAACAACACAGCCAAGACCTGACAGCAGCCACCTTTTGACAGCTGCACCTGGCTCTGAAGTTGGGCGTAGCTATAGCAGAGGCTAAAGTTACCTAGATTTCTTCCCTAGTGTTGGCAAATATCAGGTGGGGGAACCGGCTTTTTATCACTGTCTCTGGTGCTGTAAAGATTTACAGACAGTCACAACCAAAACAATAATAAAAGCCACAGAAACAGCCAAAGCAGGAGGTGCGGCCTTGTGCTGTGGTTGGAGCCTGTGGCAGCTATAGACCCCTTCACAGATTGTAAACATCTGGGTGAGCGGTGCGATCACTGGAGGCAGAAGAAACATTTGAACGCAGCGGCTAGCTAGCTAGCTAGTATTGTTTAGGCTTGTTTGGCTATCATTATCGTACACAAAATGGCTAAAGAAGGTGAGAATTTATAGCAGTATGTACAGACACATGCTATACGTGATCGCGAGTGTTATTGAAAAAAATTGATCTTATCAGATGGGACCATCTTGACCGACCCTTACGCGCTCACTCAGTGGAAGGACGACATGACAGGTTTACCCTCTGTTGAGTGGCCAGTGTTTCGGATTAACACCGGGCTATGTGTGGTCACCGTAGCTACAACAGATGTTGAAAACAGGAAGAGAAGATGTAGCTGTCCTCAGATCTGCCTCTTTGTTCAGGTTTTCTCTGGTCAAAACACACCTGATACGTGTTCGGGCTGCTGTTTGATTAAATGTGTCTGACCCTCAGTCGCTGTATCAAAGTTGCTGGTTGTTACGGAAGATTGTAAAGGAAGTTGTAAACAGGAAAATGGAGAGTTACTCTTCCTGTGAATGTGTATCTCTAATAAACCTTTATTAAATACACTTACTTGTGTCTTTTCCCTGTTTGAGTAAATGTGCATCACATAGGGAAACTATAACCATTGTGAAAAAAACAACAACAACAACAACAATTACGGGACTTGAACTCACATTCACAGAGGGAAAAAAACACCAACGCGGCAGTCAAACCACTATGCTAATTAAATCATGCAGGTGACTTGCGGTATAACCTATTTCTCTCGTCACAGCAAACACACAGCCACCTCGGGGTCGCAGAAGAAGGCCAGATCAACTTGTGACCGCAGTGTCTGTTCACCATGTCTGTATGGTGATGAAGTCCTGGAGCTACTAACATTAGCTGTTGCCTCCAAAATCGGTTTGTTTTGCCTCCAGCTGAACACGTGACCTAATCGTGACGTAGGCTCAGAAGGGGCCTATTGGAGATGGCTTTCTTTAAAGAAAAGGAACAACAGTTGGCATCTGTTCAAACGCCTCAAACAATATGCTTTTATTAACCTGAAAGAGACCTCAGGACACATTTTCTGTCAGAAGCAACATCAAAAACAGAAGCATGTAGGAGAGTATTGACAGACGTCAAAAGTCCACTGATATGGTATGATACTGATATGATCATCCAATTAGAAGATGGTTGAACAGCATGCATCTATTATGAAGGCAATTACACAAAGTATATATTTTTTATTCATGTGGAAAACCTGTTTGTGAGGCAAACAAGAATATACAGCCAGGCTAGCTGCTCTGTGAGGCTGTTCACTACACAGTAGTGCTTTGAGCTATATATTTTTACTAAAATGTAAAATGAAACATTTTCTAATTAGCAAAAAATAATTAATTAGCACTCATTTTAGCAGCTGTTTGTGATAAACTACAGTATTGGACAAACTGAAGTTTTGAACAGATGGTGGCAAATAAAAGTAATGGAATATACAAAGTTATTAGCATCAGTCATCTAATAACCATGAATGTCTACACCAAATTGCGTACAATCCAGCTGGCAGTTATTGAGGTGAGGTATTTCCCAGGATAAGGGACACTTGTCAGCTAGTGGAGTTAGTAAGTAGTAAATCACCAAAGTCCCTAGGATTGATCATCTAGGTACTATGGATATCCTTACAAAATGTCATCACACTCCATGTAATATTCCACTAAAGGCCAAAAATGTCAGCTCGCTGATGGTTCTAGAGCAGGCATGGGCAAACTACGGCCCGGGGGCCACATGCGGCCCGTTAAACGTTTTAATCCGGCCCGCTGAACTTGAAAAAATTAAATGAATAAACCTTGTTAATGTTTTATTTTCCCTGCAATTCTGATGTTTTCCCACTAGATGGCGCACTCTAGAGACACTGGCTTTGTTGAGGTGAAACGTAGGCCTATTACTCCACGTTTGCACTTTACCCTCTGACCCATCAACCCTTCTTTAATGATGAGCGGACCTAATCCAAATCCAAGCTGGCTTTATTCTCCAGGCAAATTTTGAACAAGTCATTCACTCATTTTCCTACACTAGCCACGCTAAAAGAGGCCAGAGCAAAAGTGAAGAAATACAGTGAGTCACTGGATGCGCTGCACGGAGAATTCTGCCATTGGTTTTCGGATTTCGACAAAATTGACAAGTCACTTCAGTTGGTGGCCTGTCCTCTGTCACAAGACCCTAAAACAGCTCCAGAGGAGCTGCAGCTCGAACTGATCGACCTTCAGTCCGACCCTGTCTTAAAAGAGAAGTTCAACTCTCTGAAACTAAATGACTTCTATGCTTCACTCAATGCAGCCGCGTTTCCAAATCTCCGGCGGACAGCGCAGACGATGCTTGTGTGAAGACCTTCAGCGTCATGAACATCAACAAAGCCAGCCACAGATCCAAGTTAACAGACCAACACCTCAGATCCATTCTGAGACTCGCCACAACAAAACTAACTCCAGACTTTGATGCGCTGGCTAAAAAAGGAGACCAACAACACTGTCCCCATTAAAATTAAAAGTGTCTCCGTGATGCACACGTTCTCAAAATAAACAGTGCACATAGATCAAATATAACGCAGCTCCACAGACTGACTTGCTGGCACTGTTTCGTCCTTGCACTGGTCGTTGTTGACTTTTGGCACCGGGGAAACAAGAAGAAGAAGAAGAGGAAGACTCATTCCAAAGTCAGATATTTTGTTGTAATGCTTTTCTTCATTTTCATTTGAAATTAAAGCACCTGTTTTCTCCATATCCCAAGATTTGTATTTTTTCTCCAATGAGGTGGGGTTACCAAAGCACTCCATCCATCTGCTCCTGGTCCAACCCCTGTTCTAGAGCCTAAGTAAGAGGATCGCCAAAATTAGCAAGATTCATCATCTGAGGAACATGAATGTCTGTACAAAATTTCTTACTGAACGAATGACCAACCGACTGACATGGAACAAGCGTTAGACAAGTGATATAATATATGGACTAAATTAGGGGTGCCCAATACGTCAATCACGATTAAGCGGTAGATCGCAAAGGTAGTGCGGGTAGAACATGGTGAATCTCTGAAAGGCCAAGTCAAATCTATGCCACCTGATTGACATACAGGACGGCCAGTTTGAGATCTCCTCTTGTACAGGTAACGCGTCATGTCTCACGGGTCACCATGCATGCGCAAATGCGCTAGCTACTGCAGAACACAAGAGAGCTAAGTGACCTGGTTAGCGGCTTGAATTGATATCAACAAAAGAAGGGATATAAAAAATGAGTGGGGCAGCTGGACCAAGTAAAAAACCCAAAACATACCACTTCCATGCAGAACGGGAGGAGGACTTTTTTTTCACTATGTCTTTTTCAAAGTGCATTTGTCTGATTTGTCAAACTACCACCGCTATTCCGAAGAAGGGGAATGTTGAGAGGCGCTTTTGAAGTGTTCATAAACAGTACGGCACTGACTTCCATCCAAAAAGCGAGCTTGGTGAGGGAACTAAAATCACAGTTAATCAGACAGCAGTCGTTTTTTACCCAGCAGAATTCACAAGCAAAGGCTGCCACCAAAACATCATTACAGGAGAGTCACTCTGTCATTAAGCATAAGAAGTCCTTCCAAGATGGAGAGAAGATAAAAGAGGTCTTTGTTGAGGCAGCTGACTCCTTGTTTCGGGATTTTAAAAACAAACCAGAAATATTATTATCATCAAAGTTCTTCAGCTATCAAGAAGTATAGTTACACAGCACTGCAATGTAATGACCGAGGATTTGACACAGCAGCTTTGGGGGGCGGCTGTAGCTCAGTGGGTAGAGCTGGTGGACTGGTGATCAGTTCGAATCCCGGCTCCCCTGGGCAGAACTGAGCTACATGTTGAAGTATCCTTGAGCAAGATACTGAACCCCAAGGTTGCTCCTGATGTGCAGATGCCATCAGTAAGGGTCCTGCGATGAGCTGGCAACTCATCCAGGGTGTACCCTGGCCTATGCCCATTGTGTGAACTGGATTTGGCCCCAGTAAGCCCCGCAGCCCCCTAGGGGGAAACGGCAACATCCCGCGACCCCCAAGGATAAGCGGAAAGAAAACGAAATTAAACGAAGCTTTGACACGAGCTTCAGACACCAGCGATACAGCCCAGCTGTGTGTTTTTATTCGGGTGGTGTTTACAGATACGACTGCAAAAGAGGAGCTATTAACATGACTGCCCATGAAAGAACCATGCAGGGACATTTTTCAGTCATACAAAAACTTAATGGTGAAAATCAGCTGCTCCCTGTGTGTTAGTTGTGTGCAATATTGATGGCTGTTTGTCACCTATGTGCATTACTGCTGTCTTTTTTATGTGCAAATGCAATACCAAGGGTTACATTACTCTCTCAATACCAGTTATGCATTGTGGTATATAAAGTATACTCAGTTTATGTATAAATAAATAGATGTTTAGTATGTTGATGTAGATAGATCATTTTGACCTGGTCAATTTAAAAGTAGCTCACAAGCTAAAAAAGTGTGGGCACCCCTGGTCTAAATCAACGCTATCGGCTTAACAATTTAACACTTACTTCTGTCTAGATAAAATCAATCAACCCTTTTGACTGGTTTCCAGTGTGTGGCATAGTGACACATCTTATTATATCCCAAATAAAGAGGATCAGCTTTATTGATTAGAAAATGGATAATAACATAGCTTCTAAAAAATCAGTGAGGGAAGAAATAAATGGTTCTGTATAATTATTCCCTACTGTTTTATGCTTGTATGAACAAAATCCTCTGCTCTCTTGAATCAACAAACACACAACTTTTCAGTATGGAATAATAAAGGAATTAACAAAATGATGTAGAACTAGACAACTACAAAATACCTTCAGCATGATACTACACAAAAGAAGATAAGTAGTTTAATGGATCAGAGTTTCTTATCTCTGTCTGTGTTCTAACACAAACAGGATCATGTTAAATAATGGCTAATTGCCAGTATTTAATGCTCTCCTGCTGAGACCTCCCCGCAATATGCACAACTAAAAAGGCATCAGGCTTTCAGCTGACAAATGGTTACCACAATCACACTTATAGCATTAACCAGCTTATGGTGTAAGCACACTAAGATGAGCCCAAATAACGGATGTCTATATCAAGATTAGTCAACTTACAAAACCACATAGGCAGATTAGGTGTCTTATTCCACTGACCCTCTGAAACAAATCTGGGTTTATTATCCAAGGAGCTCCAAACCTATGACTCAAGCCAAGTTCTAACAGCTGCTCCTGTAGACAGACTGCTAAAGACCCTCTACTAGCAGATGATCCGGTCAAGCAATCCTTATCTGACCACATACGCTTACAGAAATCAATTTCATTAGCTATTCACCCAATGCACCACAGTGGCCGCAGCTGTTTATTTCAATCTAAAATAACATGCAATAAAAACAATTCTCTCAAAATACACAAAGGTTAGCATGATATTCATATTGGAAAGCAAACAATAACAACATTTAAATAAAAATGTGTTCTAATCTTAAAACAAACATTATATTCACTTACATGTTTCATTAAAAGTAAAGGAGTATTACAGCAAACATGCTATTTTTGTAGCAAGACCTTGTATATTCTGTACAATGTGACATTATTCTAATTTTTAAAAATTAGATCTCCCACTAGCATGTCTTAAAGTAAAGATCACTGAGTCTATGCATTAGCATTTTTACAGTCCCATGGTGCATACCGCATGTTCACGATAATGTTAATGAACAGGCAGCTGATAGAGCTTATTCTCAAGGCAAACAGCTGAGTTTTTGGCATCCAAAAACTGGCATCGAAAAATTCCAGGTCTGGGATTTCCTGATGCATCCAAATCAGAATTTATTCAAACCAGAGATTATTTATGATGTACACCTATAATGATGCTATATGAGCTATATTGTGTATCCTCCACATTGACTGTTCTAACTCAACAACAAGTATAGTATATATATATATATATATATATATATATATATATATATATATATATATATATATATATATATATATATATATATATATATATATATATATATATATATATATATATATATATACACACATACATATATATATATACATATATATATATACACACACACATTTACATTTTCAGGTTGAAATATTCCTTTTCTGAACAAATGGAAGTGCACATTATTTTGTACAACAAATAAATCACTCAGATGAAAATAATCACCTTTAATATCCACTGGGGCATGAAGATTGCCTTTTAATAAAGGTCACTATATCAGCACTTGCAAACCTCCTCTGTGCTATAACAAAGCACATTAAAACACACATGGTCTCTGCACACCCCCCTATTATCTGGAGATGGACAATTATTAAATGGGAAGGCCTCCTGTAGTAACTATATGTGATTATTATGGTCAGATAAAGAGTTTAAGGCAGGTGTTGGAGGGATGAGGAGTGCCAAGTTTTGGCACAGATGACAAGGGGATAAATGAATGGGAGGGGGGGCTTATGACAACAATGATGAATAGGGATTAACAGGTCAAAAAGATAGTGGTCAATGATGTCAGTAAAGTTGTGAGTGTGTCACGCCCCTCGCCATGAGTGTCGGTGTCTGCTCACTGGGTGCATGTGGACTGGAGTTTGGGTGTCTGGTGATCGCATCCAGACAGACTCCAAAGCTTTACATGCAATATGGTGTCTGTCAAATTCACAGCTGAACAGCAGGAACTTGAAAAGCATCATGCGAATATCCAAAAACAGTGAAGGGTGAACCAAAGTGTGTCCTAAACCCCTCGCAGGAAGAGGGGGGCCGAGACGTGCGTTCAAACTGTGAGCTTAGGCAGATTCGCACTGGGATCCAGATGGCCAAAAATATTAAGGCTTTTTCACAAATAAGTCCATTATCTAAACATAATGTCAGACGGAAGCATTTACTGAAATTCACAGTTGCAATTTAAGACAAAGTAGATCATGATGGAGCTGATGATTCTTCTGATGATGCACACGATCTGACTTAGTGCAATGCAATGACTATACTGCACATTAATTTTCACTGAAAAAAAGAGAAATGGACATAAAGAAGAATATGAGCAGACCTAAAAACAGCCATGACATCTGTGGCTGATGATGACTTAGACGGGAGCATGTTGCACCACAACACTGGACCCATTGTAAAATATTTTCTTAGAACTCCTTGTAACTAAATATGAGGACCTTCAGTGCCTACAAGTTGCCGTTTTTCTTTCTATTTTCTTTTTGTTTTCAAGTTTTAATTATCTCCACCAAGGAGGTTTTGTTTTCACTTGTGTCCGTTTGTTGGTTGGTTTGTTTGCAAGATAAAACAAAAACTACTGAACAGATTTCCACTAAACTTTTATGGAGGATGGGTTTCAGCCCAGAATAGACCCAGTTTACTTTTGGTATGTATTATGAAAAGGGACAGATCAGGGACATTTTTCTCACTGTCACTAAAATGTTGAGATACTACAATTTTAAACATTTCATTAATTTCTCAGGGAATAAGGCATGGATCAGTTGTAATTAGGTGGCTGGTATCTATGAAAGAGTACAAAATGGAACTGTTGGGCCTCAGAGAAGGTCTGTACTCTACTGAATGCCATTAAGAGTGGAAATATTTTTAGTTTGTGTGAGATGATAGTATTTGCTTTATAATGGCTCAGTCACACGACTTCACCACATCATTACTGTTAACTGAATGGCACTGATACTATTTACTAGAACAAACAATGTTTTGTTTAATTTAAAATGGTTGTATTTGAATGACAACACGTAGGGTGAATCAAAGACTGAGTCACTTGAAGCAACACATTTACACAAAACCTGCAATTTTATCTGTTATCTACAATCATGTTTCTGCTTATTTTATCAGATTGTTAAATATACACCCTGGATTCAGGTATATTTAAACAATATACTGTTTGCTTTGTTTTTTAATCCAAAAATCTAAAAAGACTGTCTAAAGGTGTCTTGATACTCAGATATGAAAGTACCACAGAGTTTGGAAAGTTACAGATAAATCTGAATTTACAAATCAATCAAGGTTAATCTTGTTAATCTGACAGGCCAGTGATAATCTCAACAGTACTTGACATTTACAAAGCTGCTGAAACAAAAGGACCACACGCGTACTTCTAAATGCTCATACTACTGGCAACAGTTTGGATTGGTGCAGAAATTACATTTCATTAAAACGAGCTCTGACAGTTGACATTCACAGTCACAGAGGGGGAAAAAAACAGTAATAAATAAGCAAAGTACACAATGACACAAATATAAATACAAACAAAGTATTTAATAATATAATAATAATGATAATGATAATAACTCTTTTCTGCTAAAAATAAATATTTGAACGTGATACCTTTCCGCATCTTTGTGAAATATCATAGATAGCATCCTGCTCCTCTGATACTATTTCATTTCATTAATCATAAATAAACTCCTCCATTCATCTATCTAACTATGCTGCAGTGTTGTTTTTACTATACACACATCCATATTCTATTTTGAAAAGATAACAACACTTTCTCGATATAAAATTTGGTCTTAAAATAATTAAAAAACAATTAATGCATATGTAGTACATCCATTACATCAAAACCATTTTCTTACTGACTGAAACATGACCACATGCCTTTAATAGACACAGCATATCACAGAGGCATCTTATGGCTGCAAAGCAAATCAGTAAAAAAAGCAGCTTAAGGATTTACAAATCAATAAGGTTATAAGAAACGGTTAAGACATTCCAAGAAGCTGTGACACTTTGTACAGTGTCTCTGTTCTCTTACCACTGTAAATCTGATTGTGGAAGGGGTGGGGGTGGTTATTGATTAAAACATGCCCCCAGGCACAACATGTGTCCACTTTTTAGAAGTTAGAGGTACAAGAACAACAACAACAGAAGCGAGTAAACGCACCCTGACAAAATTGCAGGATATCTGAACTGTATACTGCTGAAACTTCTTCTTACTGAGGACACTGCCATTACAACAATGCTGAAAAGACAGCAAAAGACTGCTCAGCATCTCTCATCACTTCTCATCACCTCTCTGCAGAAAACAAGTCATGGGTCGAACCTTGTTTAACCTTTAGCCTCACAGTAACTGCTCATTTTCAAACCTGTCTGGGACATAGCGTAAAGTACAGCTGGCTACAACTAGTAATAAACGGAATTACCTACCCTCACTAGTTGACTGACTAAGTGACTAAAAAATATGGATATATCAATAAATATCGATAATGAATATTTGGTTCAAATACTCATTTTCTACAGTACTGATTCTGATATCAGCTGTACCACCTCCTCCCACTCCTCTGACTATAATCTAAAGTAAATTGCCTTAAACGCTTTGGTGCTTAACACGCTGTACATAATCCAGATTGAGCTCATATAGATTTTATCATTTTTGTTCACATGCATAAAGCTTACCAGATCTTGCGCCATGTCTCGAGGGTAGTGGACCTCTGCTGCAATTACAGGTGCAGACAGGCTGGGGCTTTGAGACAAACAGCCTTTGCACTGCAGAAATCTGGTAACAGAGTTGTCCTCAGAGTTCCAGATGGCATTATATGCTGCATGAATGAGAAGCAGTGTGAAGGTTTGCAACTTTACTACTACTTGGAGTGAAAAATGTGCAATAAGAGGATCAAAATGAAAAGTAAATATGTTTGTATGAATATTAAACTTGTTTTTTTTTTCAACAGCCGAGCTGGGAGAAGAGCCAGTGCATTCATCTTTGCAAGTCATTTACAGTAATCATACATTTGCAACAATTAAGTCATAACCTCTTAAAGTGTGTCTATACATGTTACTTCTAAATAGTTTTGATTTGTCTGAAGTAGTTTTATCTATTATAAGATATCATTATGACTTCTTAAATACTTTTCTGGCCTAGATAAAGCAGCTGTTTACTCACCAGTTAATCTGTTATCACAGTAGGGTTGAAGAACAGTCCGTAGACCCTCTAGTGATGTGAGATTTTGGACAACCAGCACTGACCCAGAGTTGTCTGAATCACATGGTTGATGTGGTGCACACTGGCAGCCGTGTGTTGGTGTTGCAGGAATAAATCTGTCTTTTCTCAGGAAAGTTAGATGGTCAAATTCACAAAGCGCGAGCCTGAATGCATCTGAAAAATTAAGTAGTGAAAATTCATATAATCACATTAAGTAATGGTTTGATATATATTTATTCGCTGTTATAAATACATTTAAATGACAGGGACTTCTCAGAAATTACCACGTGCAACTGGAAGTAGTTCCTTTTCACACAGAGAACAGTAGAGTCCCAAAGAGCATGGCTCCTGCTCTCTGACTCTCTTAAAAGTAGAAAAAAAGAAAAGGTTTTCAAAAGTCTTCAGATAAAGTCTTTTCTGTCTTGCATGTCAGATACTGTATTGCTTTTACTGATAACGCTGACGTCAGACAGCTTTTTTTCTTTGTGGGCCTTCTGATTTTTAGTGTTCACACAGGATGGAGTGATCTGACTCATTACCATCCACTGTGTTTTTCTTGATGTGACCTTAAACAAAAACCCTGATCATAGGTGAACTGGAGCAGTGATCTGTGTCAATATTCATTTATCTGTCATGCATGTGTAATGCATTTCATGTCCTTCTATTTGAAAGGGATACTTTAATTCAAAAGTAAATATATACAGAAAAGAAAAATATTGGAATATGTAAGGTGAAAGAGCAGCACAACAATTAAAACACTGACTTGCTAAAAAATAAAACATGCTACCTTTGCACTTACCTTTCTGTTTGGGGCCATCTTACTAAGTCTCCTGTGTTTCTGCTTGCAAAATCTCCGCACTTTTATCACTCGGTTGAAAAAATGATAGTTACATTTTAGCTTAACTATAGAAACATCACTGCAGTATGATACAGAAAAAAAGAGTGACCAGGATTTCCAGAGATATTTTTAATTTTACAGTATGAACCTAAGCAGACACATGAATTAATATCATAGTCTGTAAAAACATATTTATTCACCTCTGACGTTTCCATGATTATTTTTGTTTTGGTTGAATTTGAATGTATTGAATTAATTCATTATATGATCTGATATACTGTAATACAAGCCTAGAAGAAGTCCCCAACTCAAGAATGAGTTGGGGACTTCTTCTAGGCTTCTAGGCTCTAGTCTAGGGCTATTTTCAAGCATTTAAATCATGCTTTACAACTTCACATCAATGACATGATTAACAAATACAGTTGACAGTATTATTTAAATTGAATATTTATTGAGGCATCCAACTAGGGAATCATCTCTGGAGGGAGTTCAGATGGGATCTTCTTTTCAACTCTGTTAGACTCTAATTCCTTTGAAGCACATTTGCCAGGCCTCATATTTTCAGGAGGCACATTTTAATATCAAACATCAACTGAGGCACACCTTTACAGTTTGAACTGAAAGACTATGTTACATAAGTATGTGAACTACAGATGAAAGGAAATATCCTGGATTTTTTTTTTTTCCATGTTTTTTTCCCAACATTTTGAGATTTTGTTTTTCATCAACATTTTGTAAAACTTCTCTGGAAAAAAAAATGCCAAACACATTTTGTGATCTATTGTAAGCTACTGTTCCACTTTCACATGAAGTAACATTGGCAGCATGCTAATCAACCCAGCTAACCCTGTGTAGATCAGTTTACCTTTTTGGCTGCTGTGTGGACTTCCTGGGCCAACTACTGCTGGACCCATAGATCCACATCCGGCTGCTTCAGCGTCTTGCAGAACGTCTACATCTTCTTTTTTGGGAGTTACAATGTCAAACTCAGTCCTTGTGGAACAGACGGTTGTGGTATGCACTTTAGGAGCTCTGTGTTCCCTCACATCCATAGAGGACATTCCTGACTCCATCACTGCGCTGTTTACACTTGGATTCGAGATTTGTTCTGTCTGTTGGCAGGTTAACCAGCTATCCTCCTGAATAGCTGGTAAAAGATGTGGCTGATAATTCTCTTGAACTCTGTCTTTTTTTGAGCTGTACACTCTGGTGGAACTGGTTCTGGGTGGTCTTCTGTTTACCTTTGACTCATGATCTGCTCTGGCCTTGTCTGTCCTCTGGCTGCTCTGGGTCTCAATCTGCTGAAGACAGACTCTCCCTACACTCTTGACTTCATCGCCCCCACCTGTCAATGTCACATTTTTGGGGTATAAATTAACTTTGCATTCATGTTTTCCTGAGTTAGAATAAATTGGATGTCATTTTATCACTATTGATTATAGAATTATATAGAATTGATTATATAGAAAGTTGATTTTTTTTCCCATACAAGACATAGTGATCCTAGAATTAAGTTAATTAGGCTTGTCTGTTTTATTAATTTTTTTCCCGTTGGTTTGCATTCATTAACAGTTGTGCTCATAAGTTTACATACATATTTTTCACAAAATATGAATGATACTATGAAAACTTTGTAAAATGACCCTGTTCAAGAGTTTACATACCCTGGAGGTTTCTGATAACATACACACAAGTTGACACGGGTTTAAAAGGCTATTAAAGGTAACCATCTTCACCTGTGATCTGTTTGCTTGTAATGTGTGTGTATAAAAGGTCAGTGAGTTTCTGGGCTCCTGACAGACCCCTGCATGTTTCATAGATGGGAGGATGTCCTGTACAGTCACTGTATCATAGCTGGTAGTTTATTGGGTACTGTGATAAATACACTTCACAACAGCCTTACACACAATTGTAATCGGAGACACAAATATGTGGATAAACATACACTAGAAATTTTGCAAAATAATTTAGAGGTTTTTTTCCTATGAGCTGATGCCTTTCCATAATCTTTTCACGTCCTTCCTGTCAACTGTACACGTACTGTTCTGGTTTGTCAATGTGGCTGGTCTACAATTACATCAGTAGGAACTTTCTCAGACAAAGCACTAAAAAAAAGCTGATAGAGGCATTTCATTCTGTTGATTAGTCGCTTTATGTGTTATGAGTGCTGATCATTCACAATGCCAGAATTTAATTTGTGCAAGCAGCGCAAATCTGTGTGATTTCAATTAATGTGGATGTGCTCCTTTTTTCTGTTGTGTCTCCACGTTGTGATTTTGGCTAAATCCAGTCTATCTTTTAACTAAAAATATTGTCTTAAGTGTAATTTTAATGATTTGGGGTTGGGTGGAAAGGCTGAATTAGTCTAATGGAAAAAAACACAGTCATTCACAGCCATTACTGTGTCTTTCAGTAATGCGGGCTCCCTAATAAGTGCTTTTAACACACATTCGCTGGCCTCTTCGTGCTGTGTTTTGATGACGTTAACGAGTGGTCATGCACGATTACATATACAAGGGTCTTGGGGAGGCAGTTGATGAGCAAAGAAAGGCTTTAATGGAACACTTGTCTACTCTACTCGTCTGCACAAATCACACATTGGTGCAGTTTGAGCTGTAATGAGACAAATCACATCAGCGTAATCATTTTTAATCTCATTTTTCCGTCTCCCTTCAACTAAGCCAGTTTGATGACTGTCCAGTAAGCATTGGCATGATTACACAGCCTCGGTTCCTCAGACAATCAAATATAGCCATTAAACTGCTGATTACACATGTGAAAGTATTGCACATACATACTATAGGTCACAAATCATTGTTGATTTTCTATATGAATAAAATAGAAAAGAGCAGGTTAAGATCTAAATGTCAGTGAATTATACAGGAGTGAAATAACCAGTAAATACTACAAACATGGAAATTACACGGTTAATGGATGGCAAGAATATCACTGGCTGAATTGTATGTATCTAGATTAATTACAGACAACGTATTTCACTATTTATTGTAGTAGCACTAGGGCTTCATTAGGTGAATAAATATGGTATACTCAGTCTACCTAGCTCAAACTGATGCAGTCTAATCCAACAGTTTTTGTGAATCATGAAGTTCCTTTCTTCAAACTGTTTTGGGAAATGGACACCGCTCATTTTGGAAGCTGTGTGTAGTTTATGGTGTTGCAGTATTGTACAGCACTGTACCGAGAAGTTTTTGTAATATTTTAGTCTACCCTTGCTGATATAAATAATAACAATATATTAGAAACAACTGACTATAATGCATGGGATATCTGTCTGGCTGTTATGTTATATTCCAGAGAACCATTCATCGGATGTACTTTACACTTGACAGGTATGTTGCTGAGGAACCAAGGAAGTGCACTGTCGATGCAATTTGGACATGCAACCATTCAACATTAATACATTTGGAGTAAACGGTGAACACCACTCTGTGCAGCATTGCGGGCGTGGTTTTAGCTAAGTCTAAGTACTACAACATTGTTGTCATTAAACTTAATTGCAAGTGAAGAGGACAGTGAGCAGGAGTGTTTTTCCTGATTTTGCTGGCCCCTCAATCTTTTCCTATGCACCTGTCGATCCTAAGGAGTGTAAAAGCTGAACTCTGAGTTTTTATTTATCTTCAATGGAGAAAGGGCCTGCACCAGAATTGGCCACCATATTGCTTTTGTGCTATAAAAAACAGAAGCTGTAAAAAAAAATGTGATTGAACTGTAAAACAAGGAAGAGCAAATAAGAGCCACAATCCTGTTTCTAAATAGACATTTTTAGTGTACTGTTTAGATTTAATATGATATTGTTTGTTACCATAGAACCAGAGCCAAAACCAAGCACCATCCAACTCGCAGTAGTTCATCCATCAGCGGGAGTGGTTAATTATCCGGTGTGGTGCAGTGCATTGTGGTTGTTGCACGTGTTCAACCTTTTCAGCAAAAGGGGATACCACAGCCCTTTCCACTGATCATATAGCACCAATTTCTATGTGTCATTCTATCGCATACATAGCCCAGTTTTATGAAAGTACCATCTTTCTTGTGGTGAAATCCTTCTTTAAATGTCTACCTTACAATATTTTGTATTCACTGAGAAGCAAAGTCCAAGCGGGAGTTTGCATTTGTGAGAACAAATGTGGGCAGTGAGCAAAGTAAGATAGTTTAATGGTTGACTCAAGTTCTATACTGAAGTACTTTTGTATTTCTGTTGTTATTTGACTTTAATTGTGTGTTGTATGTTTTTTTTATTTACTATTTTGAGTACATTTTTTTTTTATTTCTGTACTTTAATGTCCACCAATGAAATTGGTCAATTTTGAAACATGTCAGTGTATTTAAAGAAAAAAAAAAACATTTCAGAAAAAAGGATGAGAGAATATTAGTGAAACAACGTTTAATTTAATTAACAGAGTTCTTAACAGAATATATATGGATGCTTGCACTGGAAGATGTGTATCCACACACAAATACCATCATACCAAGTTTACAGCACATAATTACATAATTGGAATTGAAATTGAAAAAATTAATGTCTCTTCCTTAGGGTCAATCAGGCATGTCTAAAGCATGTCTATTCCTCACCCATAACCAACAGACACATCATTAAAACTGAACTGAATGATTACCTTCTTCTACAGAGAACAAATGAGTTTGCGGTTTTGTATTTTAATGATTAGCTAAAATGAATCTTTAATCAGCAGCACTTTCAATCCTGTTAGATGGTTATTTGTTTTTTAACAGAGAACAGGCTTAATGGCCTTAATAAGATGTGCTGTCACACAACATAAGCAGCTGATTTGAGATGGCCGAGCCTCATCATCTACTGTGTGCATGGTAAGAGTGTGTGGGCTAGTTGTCTGAGGCATCACTTAGATCCGATACAACATAGTGTTTATGAAATTCTGCATGATGAACGTGAAACTGGAAATGAAATATAAAAAGTATGCAGTATGAACTGAATGTGACATTTTACATTGCACTGCAATCGGTTTAAATGTCGATCTGCTGCAAATATTTGGTGGAAAAACTCTTACTAGCATAGAGTGCATGGAACATACAACACAATCTGTTTTGCTCCCTGACTGTTAGTTACCTGTTGGGGTTGAGGAAGCTTTCTTCCTGGACCTGGACAGTCTGCGTGGCCTATTGGCCGTCTGCCTGCTCTGGTTATCCAACTGCTCCTCCTCCTCACCTTGCCTTTGTCCTCTGATTTCTTCTTCCTTTCCCTGTGACAGTCCTGCGCCCTCCTTACTGACTGAAATGGCACTCTGTCCATCAAAAGCAGACGCTTGTTGCTGGGCCTGCTCAGAGCCAAAAAGTTCCCCTGACAGAAGGTCAGGGCTCTCCACCCTGGAAGGTGACTTGGTCTTTGTCTGTGGGCTGCCTTCATTGCCTTCGCTCTCGAAAAGTTCTGGAGTATAGAAGACAGTCTGGTCCTCGTCCTCTTCGTCTTCATTTGGACTGTCTGCTGAGGGTGGTTCACTTTCACAGCTTGGAGGGGTTGTTACTGTAGAAGGCTCCGGATCCATGTTGAGTGGTTCCACTTGGATATCACTGTACGTGTCTGGGGCCCCTTTTTTAAGACAAGCAGCCTCAGTCCTCTGTGGTGAGAAGATCTGCTGTTTGTTCTTATGCTCAGAATTGTTAGATGTTTCCACGTGTTGGCTAGACTTACTGGATGTTGTTTCTTTAAAGATTGGCTTCTTGAAACGGGTGCTGATGGGGCTGGAGGTGAAAATGTGGTACAGAGGCTGCTCTGTACTTTTTTGATGCGATAAAGGTTCTGCTGGGGGCTGGTGCATTGTCTTCAAACATTCTGCATCAAGAAAACAAAACAGAGATATTTATTAACCTAATCCAAATTAAAATCTGACCAAGACCATAGAGCAAACATATTAAGAATAACAAAGAAATCTCTTGGTCTCGCCATGAAATGAGACTGGTATTCAGTTTGTCAAGGCTGTTTTAGGAAAAAAACTATAAATGTGGGCTTACGCTCAATATAACCCAAACAAAGGTCAGGGGGATTTAATTAAAAGCAACAGTCCAACATCTGCTCATCAGCTCGCTCCAGCGCCACTCAGGCACGCAAAAGACCTTACAATAATGAGGCAAGCCACTCAACTGATCCCATGGCCCCCGCCCCCAACGTCCACCCCCAACTATGAGGGGTGGGGGTCTGTGCTACTGCTGCGCTACCATCCCTGTCCACCAAACCGAATTCAACTGGGCTAACAGCTCAACCTTGTCATGACCCCAAAGACAATGGGTGCTCAGCAAGGCGATGTGCAAACACGTCACCTCAACATATTTTCTTGTGGTGATGTCATGCTCATACATCCCTGAGCACAAAAATGAAACACCTTCTGATTACTGTGTTTTAAAAATAGTGTTACTTAAAATGTCATAATTTATAAAGAAAGAAAAAAGAAGCAAGTCCCACACAATGGGATCATTTGATTGTCATATATGTTGATATCCTGTTTTAGCATACATTTATTCACTTTAGAGTAACAGCGACAATTCTATCACATCAATATCATGAATTAAACAGAATGAAAGCAAATATTAGAATTGACATGCGGAAGCAGTATTTTCCCTCCTTAGCAGCACCAAATCAGAGTGAACACAAAGTTGCCCTGGATGACATGTTATTTTATTATCATAAAGACAAACACTTTAATTTATTTCAAGGGTCACTCTGTCCAATCTCACCTCGTTCATTTTATGGATTTTTGATCTTTGAAATTCATGTAAAAACTTCTATAAAATAGACCTAACAAAATCCTTTATCTGCAGTCTACATATAATTCAAGTTAAAGTTAGAATTTTTCCTTTTTATTTTTGCTATCCTTTGCATATGTATTCTGAGTCTCGCCAACTACTTATCTCTCACTGTTTGGCAACATGCATTTTAAGTGTTGTCACAGAATGTTTATAGGAATCAAATCTGTAACAGTAAAACATTTTTTACCCAAACAAAGAATCTTTGATTTAAAAAAAAAATGCAGACCTCAACTAGTTATCACTTTCTTGCAGCCAGCTGAAAAAGGATTATTTTAAATTTCCTTGAAAATTTTTGAGTCAAGTGATGGCATTCATTGCAGACATACATAAAATGTTAAATAAGAGCTTCTTTTCGCTGGCTGTAATATTGAATTCTTGTTTTCCGTCTGAGCCAATTTTTCATTGGGTTCAAGGAATTCACAAGTTACAGCTTGTACACACTCCTTTTTGCTGTGTCTGAACAATGTGTTAAATATTATCATGAGCTAAAAAGCTTGTCCCAATTATTTCACCATAAACATAAAAATGTTGTCATATGGCAGATTCAAACCTCTTATCACCAATTCAAGAGTAACAATTCAAATAGACCTTAATAGAGAGGGTAGAGACCAGTTTATAAAATTCTTACTTCAGAATATACAGCTGTTGTTTTAGGAGTGTCTTGGATAAGACTAGAGAGATATGTTAACCTTGCAGCACAAAAAAAGTCTTATAACAGTGCTTCATTTTAGCTCACCTGCTTTTCCATTTTGTTCAGCTTTCAACTGTGTAAGAGAGAAAAAATGGCAGGTTGAGGGGCTTGTGTCCGGCTGGGGTTTGTGCGGTTTGACATAAGAGCAGGCCATCTGAGCTTCTGAGGCCTTGGATAGACCCTGTTCCTCTACAGTGGCTGACAAGTGACCATTGGGAGAGGAGACAGAAGAGCTGGGGCTCTGACCGTCTGCAGGGAAAACTTCAACCTTCTGTTGCACCTGACAGAAGGCTACCAGAGACTGCATGGCGTTGCTGAAGGTGTCATGATGCCGGACGAGCTGGCGGACCCACTTAGACAGACCTGCGATTACACAAAGACACACACATCAGAGATAAATACTACCAAACACTGTTACAGTTATCTCACAGTGGATAACTATTGCCATCTAGTGTTCAAGATGAGCGGCAGACAAATGAAGTCAGCCAGTGTTCTCTGTAGACTGTATTCAGTACCTGTGATGTACTTGTTGGGATTATTCCTGTAACGGTCATCTACTAGAATTAGGGCGCCCCAGTCATTCCTGTGGCGGATGCACCTGTAAATTGAAGTTTGAAGGTTTGAGTATAAGTGAAAGAAAAGTGAATCTCCCATAACACTGGAGCTGTAGAGGTCACATTTACCTCCCCAGGGCCTGGTTTAGAGCTCTGTAGGCCTGGATCTCATACCAACGATTGCCTGGGAGGAGACCTCTGGACTTGCAGTGCTGGTCATTGTATTTCATCTTCAGTTCCACCTGAAACCAGAGGCCAGTTTATTAAAAGATGATTCAGTATCTATGGGACAGTGTCTGGATACATGTCCAGTGAAATCAAACTGTTTTTCAGTTCAGCGTGCCTTATATGGCAAACCTCAGGTATCAGTTATCTTGTATTCATCGGGCGGTGCCCTTTTCTGGTTCATTTAGCTCATCAAACTGTATGTGACTAACAAACACAGAATAGGAATGCCAATTGCATACTACAACAATATCATCATTGTTTGATAATCATGAAATTACAAAGTCATGTAGCCAAGATTATAAACATTAAGAGAATCAAACTGATTCACTGTTTCTCATTAATTACCTAGACTGTAGTAGCCTGCTAGACTAATAGTTTCATAATGAACAGAAAATGTTTTTAACTTCTCATAGCTAGCTAGCTGGATGCTTCGTGCCTTGGGCTGTGTGTAATTTGCCGGTCACTTCATGGGATGTGTACTGTGACTTTGTGCGTATCAAATGCGGAAATACAATTAATGGGCAACAGCTGAACTGGAGCTCAGATAAGACAAATCTCGTGTATGGATTTGCATGAGTTTTTTTTTTTTTTTTTTTAAATATAATTTTGGCTTTGATAGAAGAAGTTAGATGTGACAGGAAACAGGTTGAGAGAGAGGGGGAGTGACACGCAGCAAAGAGCCCCAGGCCGGGAATCGAACCTGGGGCCACTGCCTTGAGGACAGAGCCTCTGTACATGGGACGCCCACTCTGCCCGCTGAGCTAAATGGCGCCCCAGGCATAAATAATTTTAAAAGAAGAAAATGGTTAACTGGTCTCTCAATATGGATATAACTTTGAACCTGGACACCCGGAAATGATTCAGGACTTTCTTCAACTTATACTTGTCCATCTGTGTTGTGTGTGTGTGTTCTCAGAGTTAGGAGTGAAGGTAAAGAGATTTATTTTCAGGCATCACACAGACTGAAAATTAATTTTGGTAATTGTTAATGTGCTTCTGCTTCTTCGTCTATGTCCATGTGTCTCTACTGTATACTATTATCAAAAAGGCAAAGTGGCTGAAGGAACAGTTAACAAGTTTCTAGTTAATGTGGAACGACTACACATTGAAATAAATACTTGTTTAACAACTAAATGTGTGCCTTTGTAGACAGATTTGTTCTGAAAGGGGAGCACTGGGGCTAAAGAGAGGCCATGACAGAGGAGAGTGGAGATAGGAGGGGGCAGACAAGGTGGTCTAGGTGACATGAAGCATCCCTGCACAAAAATGCCAAGAAAGCACCCATCCATTTGCATCTGTCGCTGCTGATTTTAGCGCTAACCTTTCAGAATTGACAAGTGAAAAGTTCAGCTGGCGTCTGATGGGATGCCATGCAGGGCAGGCAGCTGAACAGGGCTTTAACTGCTTTTGACAGGTACCATGTGTATGCCCTGAGCCACCAAACATGGGGCCGTGGCAGGTACAGCCTGTTCCCTCGCGCGCATCACGCAATGCCGCTGTGGCCTGTCTGGGCTTGTGTACATAAACAAACAAGCGGAGTCACAGGAAATCATAAATGTCGCCCCAAAGTTGGACTATGACTAATAACACCTTACCTAAGAAGCATGCACACAACTGAACAACACCTGCCACCATGGAATAACCTTATCACTTACACAGGAAGACTTTAATAGTTTGTATGATGTGGGCTTAGGCTTGGCAGGAGATTTAAATTCACAGGTTTTATCTGTATATTTAATAAAGTAGTGCACGCTGTCAATGGGAAGCAGCTCATATAGTCATGTCACAGAAGGTCCTGTTAATGCTGCTGGCTTCATGGTGAGATGTTTGCCAATGTATGAGACACCAGGGCAGTTAAAGAATCTACTTCTAAACCCACAGCTTGGACAGAAAGGCCAGTAGCCTCGAGCCGACAGTGTCATCTAAATCCAATCACAGTCCATTTCAGCGTTCGAGCCATCACATCCCTAGTCTGTACCATGTCGCTGTCCAATCTAACATGACAGGTTGCATATGTGAAAAAGCCAATTCTGGCTGCTAGCAAATCTCGCAAATGTGCAAGAAACCACAAGCTAGAAGGGATTAGTTAAAATGTCAGGAGATCACTCGCTTGCTTTGGCCTTGTCCTCTACAGCTACCTGTTCATCCCTTAAAACATATATTTGACCACTAGGCATGATTCGCAGCTGAGCGCATTGGTTTGAGCTACATTTTACACAGGGTGTGTGTATTTGTGCGTCAGTGTGCACGCCCCTGGCAGTCTGGGACATCTTGTGCCTGTCACTGAGATTGCTGAGCGCCTCATCTGCCACATAAGGCTGAGCTGACAGCTGAGTGGCGCGTCTTGAAGACAGTGTCC